>NC_069501.1:1227972117-1228249288 GCF_027579735.1 Bombina bombina | reverse complement strand
CGCATTTAGTTTGTGTCAGAAGCTTCCGGTTTCACTGTGGAAGCGACTCTTCAAGACGGCAGGGAAATTCAGGTCATGCTAGAACCGCATTGTCTGAAAGCAAGCGGTTGTTAGTGCTGGGATCGTTGTCTTCTATTCCTCTAGGGTTTTGCAGAGAGACTGGTGGTCAGGTAGGCGCCTCAGCAGAGCTGCTGAGGCGTAGAGGTGTTTGATCTGTTTATTTTTTTTGTTACGTTTATAAGCAATTTTAACAGGAAAAATTGTGTCTGTTTATTTCTTAAAGGCACAGTATCTTTTTTTTTTTTTGTCCTGTGGCATAATTTTTTTTTGCTTCTAGCATTAAAAATGTTTTTGTTTTGATTTTTTAAAGAGACAGTAACTGTATTTTTTGTTTCTAAAAAAAAAATATTAAAAAAAAATTAAAATATAATAATGGATATTGAAGCTGTGCAGAATGTTTCCTTCTCCATGTGTTTGGATGCTAATGTGGAACCACCAATCCCTTTCTGCCCGTCATGTATTGAAAGGGCCTTGAGTTATAAAGAAAAGATTTTTCATGAGCAAACTTTTTCAAAGGCGGATGCTTCTCAGGTGTCTAATGCTGAGATTCAGAGTATGCCGCAGCTTTCTCCCCAAACGTCCCAAGATTTAACGCCCGTACAAGCAGTGCCCTGTACTTCTACTCCAGTGATTGCTGGAATTACCTTAAAAGACATAGCTACAGTTATGTCTACCACAATTTCTGCTTTTCCTAAGCTTCAAGGCAAGCGTAAGAGGAAGGACAACCACGTAGTAAATGAGGTTTCTGATACTATGGTGGCAATGTCGGAGGTACCCTCCCAGGGAGCTGAGTTGGAGGGTATGGAGGTTCTATCAGAAGGCGAAGTTTCAGAATCAGAGGGTTCAATACCTTTGACTGATTCAGAGGTTGTTTCTTTTAGTTTAAAACTAGAACACCTCAGTCTGTTGCTCAGGGAGGTTTTAGTTACTTTAGATGACTGTGATTCTACAGTAGTGGGAGAAGTCGAGCTAGTTGGATAGATATTTTGAAGTTCCCTCTTACTCGGACGTTTTTCCAGTACTGAAGCAGACTTCGGAGATTATTTCCAAGGAATGGGAGAGACCAGGTATTTCCTTTTCTCCATCTCCTATTTTCAAGAAAATGTTTCCTATAGCGGACGATGTCAGGGAAACTTGGCAGACGGTGCCTAAGGGGGAAGGAGCTATTTCCACTCTAGCCAGGCGAACTACTATTCCCATTGAGGATAGTTGTGCTTTTAAAGATCCCATGGACAAGAAATTGGAGTGTCTACTTAAAAAGATTTATGTTCACCAGGGTCTGCTTTGCAGCCGGCTGCGTGCATTGCTACGGTCACTAGTGCAGCAGCTTATTAGTTTGATGCTTTGTCTGAGTCTCTCAGAACTGAAACCACTTTAGAGGAGATCCAAGATAGGATTAAAGCTCTGAAGTTGGCTAATGCCTTTATTACAGATGCTTCTCTGCAAATTACTAAATTAGCAGCTAAAAGTTCAGGGTTTTCTGTTCTTGCCCGCAGAGCTTTATGGTTAAAACCTTGGTCTGCGGACGTGTCATCCAAGTCTAAGCTTTTGGCTATTCCTTACAAAGGAAAGACCTTGTTTGGACCTGGCCTAAAGGAAATTGTTTCTGACATCACGGGAGGTAAGGGTCATCTCCTTCCTCGGGATAAGAGAAATAAACAAAAAGGATGACAAAGTAATTTTCGTTCCTTTCGTAATTTCAAGGGAAATTCTTTCTTTTCCTCCTCTAAACAAGAAGGGAACTATTCACAATCTAAGCCTACTTGGAGACGCAACCAGCCTTGGAACAAGGGTAAGCAGTCCAAGAAGCCTGCTGCTGACTCCAAAACGGCATGAAGGGCATGCCCCCGATCCGGGACTGGATCTGGTGGGGGGCAGACTTTCTTTCTTTGTTCAGGCTTGGGTGCGAGACGTTCAGGATCCCTGGGCTATAGAGAGAGTGTCCCAGGGATACAAACTGGAGTTCAAGAATTTTCCTCCCGAGGAAGATTTCTTCTTTCAAGATTATCTGCAAACCAGTTAAAAAAAGAGACATTCTTACATTGTGTAAGAGACCTCTCATCTCTGGGAGTAATTATTCCCGTTCCAGAACAGGGGCAGGGGATTTATTAAAATCTGTTTGTAGTTCCCAGAAAAGAGGGAACCTTTAGACCTATATTAGATCTCAAGAGTCTAAACAAGTTTCTCAGAGTTCCATCTTTCAAGATGGAAATTATTCGGACCATTCTTCCATTGATCCAGGAGGGTCAATTTATGATGACAGTGGATTTGATGGATGCATACCTTCATGTTCCTATCCACACAGATCATCACAAGTTCCTAAGGTTTGCTTTTCTGGACCAGTACTTTCAGTCTGTGGCTCTGCCTTTCGGGCTGGCCACGGCACCCAGAATTTTCACAAAGTTTCTGGGGTCTTTGCTGGCGGTTCTAAGACCACGGGGCATTGCGGTGGCGCCTTATCTGGATGATATTCTGATTCAGGCGCCATCTTGTCAACAAGCAGGGTCCCATACCGACATTGTACTGTCCTTCCTGAGGACTCATGGGTGGAAAGTAAATCTGGAAAAGAGTTCTTTAATCCCAAAAGCAAGGGTGACTTTTGTTGGGAACTGTAATCTATTTTATATCCATGAAGATATTTCTGACAGAGGTCAGGAAATCAAAGATTCTAGATACCTGTCGAACCTTTCAGTCCAATCCTAGGCCGTCAGTGGCCCAGTGCATGGAGTTAATCGGACTGATGGTGGCGGCAATGGACATCATCCCGTTTACTCTGTTTCACCTCAGACCTCTGCAGTTAAACATGCTCAGGCTGTGGAATGGAGATTATGCAGACTTGTCTACTCGGATAACCCTGGAGCAGGAGACAAGGGATTAACTTCAATGGTGGTTGTCTCTGGATCATCTATCCCAGGGAACATGCTTTCGCAGACCATCCTGGGTGATTGTGACAACAGATGCCAGCCTTCTAGGGTGGGGGGCTCTGGGGTCCTCTAAAAGCTCAGGGAGTGTGGTCTCCGGCAGAGCTGTTCTTCCTATAAACATCCTTGAACTGAGAGCGATCTTCAATGCTCTTCTGGCCTGGCCTCAGTTGGCTTCGGCTCAGTTCATCAGATTCCAGACGGACAACATAACGACAGTGGCCTACATCAATCATCAAGGAGGAACAAGGAGTTCCTTAGCGATGATCGAGGTAGCCAATATAATCCGATGGACGGAGGACCATTCTTGTGACCTGTCAGCGATTCATATCCCAGGGGTGGACAACTGGGAGGCGGACTTTCTGAGCAGGAGAGTGGGAACTCCATCCTGAAGTATTCTCCAACCTGATTCTCAAATGGGGCCGGCCGGAGATGGATCTCATGGCATCTCGTCAGAATGCCAAGCTTCCGAGATACGGGTCGAGGTCCAGGGATCCCCAGGCAGAACTAATAGATGCTCTGGCGGTTCCTTGTTCCTTCAATCTTGCATACCTATTTCCTCCGTTTGCGCTTCTTCCTCGAGTCATTGCTCGAATCAATCAGGAGAGGGCATCAGTGATCCTCATTGCTCCGGCGTGGCCTTGCAGGATTTGGTATGCCGATCTGGTGGACATGTCATCCCTGCCACCTTGGAGACTGCCATTAAGGAAGGATCTTCTCATTCAAGGGCCCTTCCTTCACCTAAATCTAGCTTCTCTGAAGCTGACTGCTTGGAGATTGAACACTTAATCCTATCCAAGCGGGGTTTTTCTGATTCGGTCATAAAGACCTTAATTCAGGCGCGTAAACCTGTAACTAGAAAGATTTACCATAAGATATGGCGTAAATATCTTTATTGGTGTGAATCCAAGGGCTGTTCATGGAGTAGAGTTAGGATTCCCAGATTTTTGTCCTTTCTCCAAGAAGGATTGGAGAATGGTTTATCGGCAAGTTCCCTAAAGGGTCAGATCTCTGCCTTATCTATTTCTCTTAAGTGTATCCAGTCCACGGATCATCCATTACTTGTGGGATATTCTCCTTCCCAACAGGAAGTTGCAAGAGGATCACCCACAGAAGAGCTGCTATATAGCTCCTCCCCTAACTGCCATATCCAGTCATTCTCTTGCAACTCTCAACAAAGATGGACGTAGTAAGAGGAGAGTGGTGTATTATAGTTAGTTTTTTAACTTCAATCAAAAGTTTGTTATTTTTAAATGGTACCAGAGTGTACTGTTTCATCTCAGGCAGCATTAGAAGAAGAATCTGCCTGTGATTTCTATGATTTTAGCAGAAGTAACTAAGATCCTTTGCCGTTCTCACATATTCTGAGGAGTGAGGTAACTTCAGAGGGGGAATAGCGTGCAGGTTTTCCTGTAATAAGGTATGTGCAGTTAACATATTTCTAGGGATGGAATTTGCTTGGAAAATGCTGCTGATACCGGATTAATGTAAGTAAAGCCTTAAATGCAGTGATAGTGACTGGTATACATACTCTTATAAAAGTGTAATATAAAACATTTGCTATCATGTTAATCGTTTTTATATATGTTTGGTGACAAAACTTATTGGGGCCTAGTTTTTTTTCCACATGGCTGGCTTGATTTTTGCCTAGTAACAGGCTTTCCACTGTTGCAATATGAGTGGGAAGGGCCTATTTTAGTGCTTTCCTGTGCAGATAAAAATACTGACAGAGACATTCAGCTTCCCTCTGCATGATACAGGACATCTCTGAAGGGCTCAAAAAGCTTCAAAGTCGTGTTTGAGGAGGGTAACAATCACAGTAGACTGTGGCAGTTGTTGTGAATGTGTTTAAAAAATGTTTTTGTCATTTATTATTCTGTTTTTGTTATTAAGGGGTTAATCATCCATTTGCAAGTGGGTGCAATGCTCTGCTGACTTGTTACATACACTGTAAATATTTTGTTAGTGTAACTGCCTTTTTTCACTGTTATTTCAAATTTTGTCAAAATTTGTTTCTCTTAAAGGCACAGTAACATTTTTTTATATTGCTTGTTAACTTGCTTTAAAGTGTTTTCCAAGCTTGCTAGTCTCATTGCTAGTCTGTACAAACATGTCTGAAACAGAGGATACTTGTTCATTATGTTTAAAAGCCATGGTGGAGCCCCATAGGAGAATTTGTACTAAATGTATTGATTTCACCTTAAACAGTAAAGATCAGTCTTTATCTATAAAAGAATTGTCACCAGAGGGGTCTGTCGAGGGGGAAGTTATGCCGACTAACTCTCCCCACGTGTCGGACCCTTCGCCTCCTGCTCAAGGGACGCACGCTAATATGGCTCCGAGTACATCAGGGACGCCCATAGTGATTACTTTGCAGGACATGGCTGCAATCATGAATAATACCCTGTCAGAGGTATTATCCAGATTGCCTGAATTGAGGGGCAAGCGCGATAGCTCTGGGGTTAGACGAGATACAGAGCGCGTAGATGCTGTAAGAGCCATGTCTGATACTGCGTCACAATATGCAGAACCTGAGGACGGAGAGCTTCAGTCTGTGGGTGACGTCTCTGAATCGGGGAGACCTGATACAGAGATTTCTAATTTTAAATTTAAGCTTGAGAACCTCCGTGTATTGCTTGGGGAGGTATTAGCTGCTCTGAATGACACTGACACAATTGCAGTGCCAGAGAAATTGTGTAGGCTGGATAAATACTATGCAGTGCCTGTGAGTACTGATGTTTTTCCAATACCTAAAAGGCTTACAGAAATTATTAGTAAGGAGTGGGATAGGCCCGGTGTGTGCCCTTTTCCCCACCTCCTATATTTAGAAAAATGTTTCCAATAGATGCCACTACACGGGACTTATGGCAGACTGTCCCTAAGGTGGAGGGAGCAGTTTCTACTTTAGCAAAGCGTACCACTATCCCGGTTGAGGACAGTTGTGCTTTTTCAGATCCAATGGATAAAAAAATTAGAGGGTTACCTTAAGAAAATGTTTATTCAACAAGGTTTTATTTTACAGCCCCTTGCATGCATTGCGCCTGTCACTGCTGCGGCGGCATTCTGGTTTGAGGCCCTGGAAGAGGCCATCCATACAGCTCCATTGACTGAAATTGTTGACAAGCTTAGAACTCTTAAGCTAGTTAACTCATTTGTTTCTGATGCCATTGTTCATTTGAATAAACTAACGGCTAAGAATTCCGGATTCCAGATTATCTTCTGGACTTCAAAGCTTCTCCTCCACAAGGGAGATTTCACCTTTCAAGATTATCTGCAAACCAGATAAAGAAAGAGGCATTCCTAAGCTGCGTACAAGATCTCCTTGTAATGGGAGTGATCCATCCAGTTCCGCGGACGGAACAAGGACAGGGGTTTTATTCAGATCTGTTTGTGGTTCCCAAAAAAGAGGGAACCTTCAGACCAATTTTGGATTTAAAGATCCTAAACAAATTCCTCAGAGTTCCGTCATTCAAGATGGAAACTATTCGAACCATTTTACCCATGATCCAAGAGGGTCAGTACATGACCACAGTGGACTTAAAGGATGCCTACCTTCACATTCCGATTCACAAGAATCATCATCAGTTCCTGAGGTTTGCCTTTCTAGACAGGCATTACCAATTTGTAGCTCTTCCATTCGGGTTGGCTACAGCCCCAAGAATTTTTACAAAGGTTCTGGGCTCACTTCTGGCGGTCCTAAGACCGCGAGGCATAGCGGTGGCTCCTTACCTGGACGATATCCTGATACAGGCGTCAAGATTTCAAATTGCCAAATCTCATACAGAGATAGTTCTGGCATTCCTGAGATCGCATGGGTGGAAAGTGAACGAAGAAAAGAGTTCTCTATCTCCTCTCGCGAGGGTTTCCTTCCTAGGGACTCTAATAGATTCTGTAGAAATGAAAATTTACCTGACGGAGTCCAGGTTATCAAAACTTCTAAATGCTTGCCGTGTTCTTCACTCCATTCCGGCTTAATGGTAGCGGCGATGGACATAGTGCCATTCGCGCGCCTGCATCTCAGACCGCTGCAATTATGCATGCTCAGTCAGTGGAATGGGGATTACACAGATTTGTCCCCTCTACTAAATCTGGATCAGGAAACCAGAGATTCTCTTCTCTGGTGGTTTTCTCGGGCCCATCTGTCCAAGGGTATGACCTTTCGTAGACCAGATTGGACAATTGTAACAACAGATGCCAGCCTTCTAGGTTGGGGTGCAGTCTGGAACTCCCTGAAGGCTCAGGGTTCATGGACTCAGTAGGAGAAACTCCTCACAATAAATATTCTGGAGTTAAGAGCAATATTCAATGCTCTTCTGGCTTGGCCTCAGCTAGCAACACTGAGGTTCATCAGATTTCAGTCGGACAACATCACGACTGTGGCTTACATCAACCATCGAGGGGGAACCAGGAGTTCCCTAGCTATGTCAGAAGTCTCCAAGATAATTCGCTGGGCAGAGACTCACTCTTGCCACCTGTCAGCGATCCATATCCCAGGTGTAGAGAACTGGGAGGCGGATTTTCTAAGTCGTCAGACTTTTCATCCGGGGGAATGGGAACTCCATCCGGAGGTGTTTGCTCAATTGGTTCTCCGGTGGGGCAAACCAGAATTGGATCTCATGGCGTCTCGTCAGAACGCCAAGCTTCCTTGTTACGGATCCAGGTCCAGGGACCCAGAAGCGGCACTGATAGATGCTCTAGCAGCGCCTTGGTTCTTCAACCTGGCTTATGTGTTTCCACCGTTTCCTCTGCTCCCTCGTCTGATTGCCAAAATCAAACAGGAAAGCGCATCGGTGATATTGATAGCGCCTGCGTGGCCTCGCAGGACCTGGTATGCAGACCTAGTGGACATGTCATCCTTTCCACCATGGACTCTGCCTCTGAGACAAGACCTTCTAATACAAGGTCCTTTCAATCATCCGAATCTACTTTCTCTGAGACTGACTGCATGGAGATTGAACGCTTGATCCTATCAAAACGTGGCTTCTCCGAGTCAGTAATTGATACCTTAATACAGGCACGAATGCCTGTCACCAGGAAAATTTACCACAAGATATGGCGTAAATATCTTCATTGGTGTGAATCCAAGAATTACTCATGGAGTAGGGTTAGGATTCCTAGGATATTGTCCTTCCTTCAAGAGGGTTTGGACAAAGGATTATCAGCTAGTTCTGCTCTGTCTATTCTTTTACACAAGCGTCTGGCAGAAGTTCCAGACGTTCAGGCATTTTGTCAGGCTTTAGTTAGAATTAAGCCTGTGTTATAAACCTGTTGCTCCTCCATGGAGCTTAAACTTGGTTCTTAAAGTTCTTCAAGGGGTTCCGTTTGAACCCCTTCATTCTATTGATATCAAACTTCTTTCATGGAAAGTTCTTTTTCTGATGGCTATTTCCACGGCTCGAAGAGTCTCGGAGTTATCTGCCTTACATTGTGATTCTCCTTATCTGATCTTTCATTCAGATAAAGTTGTTCTGCGTACATAACCTGGGTTTTTACCTAAGGTGGTTTCTAACAAGAATATCAATCAAGAGATTGTTGTTCCATCATTATGTCCTAATCCTTCTTCAAAGAAGGAACGTCTTTTGCATAATCTAGACGTAGTCCGTGCCTTGAAGTTTTACTTACAGGCTACTAAAGATTTTCGCCAAACATCTAACCTGTTTGTTGTTTACTCTGGACAGAGGAGAGGTCAGAAAGCCTCGGCAACCTCTTTCTTTTTGGCTTCGGAGTATAATCCGTTTAGCCTATGGGACTGCTGGACAGCAGCCTCCTGAAAGGATTACAGCTCATTCTACTAGAGCTGTGGCTTCCACCTGGGCCTTTAAAAATGAGGCCTCTGTTGAACAGATTTGCAAGGCTGCAACTTGGTCTTCCCTTCATACTTTTTCCAAATTTTCCAAATTTGATACTTTTGTTTCTTCGGAGGCTGTTTTTGGGAGAAAGGTTCTACAGGCAGTGGTTCCTGCCTTGTCCCTCCCATCATCCGTGTACTTTAGCTTTGGTATTGGTATCCCTCAAGTAATGGATGATCCGTGGACTGGATACACTTAACAAGAGAAAACATAATTTATGCTTGATACCTGATAAATTTATTTCTCTTGTAGTGTATCCAGTCCACGGCCCGCCCTGTCCTTTTCAGGCAGGTCTAAATTTTAATTAGTTTTATAAATAATAGTAGTGAGATACTGTAATAGTAAAATACATATTAGATCCCCAACACAATTATACCTAATAAACAAGAGGAAAAAGGTTTTTCCTTTTTACTAATTAATAGGGTGGGGGGTGCTCAATATCCTAGATAAACATTGAAAAAATGTAGAGAAAAAATATATGGATATAACAGAGCACTCGAATAGTCCTAATAGTAAATAGTTCTGTATGATGAGTTTGCAGGATTGGGTATGATATATAAAACGTAACTTTTAATATATGTTGAAATTAAAATATATTGTGACAAACATTCACACAAATAGGTGTATATAAAAGCATTTAAAATAAATAAGTGCTGAGATACCGGTTTGTAACTATCTATAGTGTGTTAAGTGGGTAGGTCTGGCAAGGAAGCACCATAATATGCTCGCGGATTGCACGATTGCTAGTCTAAAAAGAGGATTGACCTCACACAAAATTAACTGACTGGTGCAATACTGGAGCAGTGCTATCTTTGTCAGAATCCCACACAATTGAATATACTCAAATTAAGTTACATACAAGCTCCTGTAATTATACTGGTCTGTAATGAGCCTGGACACAAATCGATATCCAGAAATAATTACCAACAAAATAGCTTGTAAGTTAATGTCTATTATAATTATGGATTTAACACACTAACTAATAAAATCTCAGCATTTGTCAGAGCGCCTGATGCGCATTTCCCCACGTCCGTGGCTTTCTCAAAGGCTAACCCGTCCTGCCTCATACTCAGGGTTTAAGTATTACTTGGAGCCAATCACGGGTGAGTATTCATACACACCCCTAAGCGTGGCCAATCACCTATAGTCTGCCCTATTGGTCAGTCGTATGTCACATGACTTTGTAATGACATATACAGAGAGGCTCACGCCGGTGTCAACATGAGTGAATGTAAACACTCAGGAGAATTCGATCAGAGGAATATCAGTGTTGCATTGTTTATAATGAATTGTATATATTCTCTGGTATAGTTAGATAAGCGGTTAGCATGTCCGTACATCCGCCATCAATATTTGCGTTACTATTCTCTTGTTCCATTATCATAATTATTTGTATTATCAGAAATATAGGATCATATGATCATATGTGTGGTTAGGTCTTCTAGGGAGTTATGGACAGCGAGTCGTCCCATCTTAACTAAAAGAAAAGTATATATTTACCAATACACTTCGTCAGGGTATGTCTACAATCAACTATTTATCTATCATACATATTTTAATGAAAATCCTTATAACTAACACACATTAATAATAAGATTAACTTTAAACTTGTTCTATTACGAACAGAGAGGCACTATAAGGAAGACGTTCCTAAATACACAGTTATTTAAACTACACCTGTATGAATAAAGGATTGTCATTACAGCGTACTTGCTAAATTATCATCCGTACCACGTTAAATATATATCTAGGTACCAGTGACAAATACAGTATATACGGTGTGTTATATGAGTTACGAATCATACATATCTCCATATTTTAAAACATATCAATTGTGGATTAGTGTATTAGCCACAGTAATATATACATTAACCATCTCAATGCCAAACACAATTTGAAGTTTTATGACACAAGGAATTGCATTCATAACGATTATGTTAGATTGTACATCTTAAGCTGTCTCTGTGTAGCAGTGTGTATTCCGAAAGCCATATTGAATAGAGTAAGTAAGTGTTTCATGCTCTATCATCCATTACTATAATAAACACATAGTTGCATTTATGGCTTCGTGTCTTTATTTGTTCATTTGTCATTAGTGTGTGTGTCTTAGTATTATTAAATCCATGATGATGATAGTATTAGACAGATTATCAGACAGATCTATCACCATTTGTGGGTGAGAGAATAAAGACAAGCTGGAGAAGAGCTCCGACAATAGGTAATATGTTGGTTAAGAGCCATTTTACCAAGAGA
Organism: Bombina bombina; assembly: GCF_027579735.1. Classification (NCBI taxonomy): domain Eukaryota; kingdom Metazoa; phylum Chordata; class Amphibia; order Anura; family Bombinatoridae; genus Bombina; species Bombina bombina. The sequence continues at coordinate 1,228,238,205 of NC_069501.1, read as the reverse complement.
AGAACGAACAAATATATATGTGGTACATATGCATGCGGTACATGCAGTTTTTGTCAATATATCTCGAATGAGAGAGAATATGTGACTCGAACAGGAAGCAAGAAAAGGATGCTTAGCTTTGCCAATTGTAAAACCAAAAATGTAGTATATTGTCTATTATGTAAATGTGGCAAAAGGTACATCGGAATAACCACACGAGAGCTACGTACGCGACTGGGTGAACATATAAGTAGTATAAAGAACTGTCTGAAAGATCAAGAGAAAGGAAAGAATCTAACCCCTGTTGCCAAGCATTACCTAAAGAGTCATGGTACCAAACCTGAATTAAAAGTATCAGTACTGCAAGTAATCAAACCCAGTATTAGAGCAGGAAATGTGGAAAGCATGCTACTCCAAGCTGAGTGCCGCTGGATATTCTGGTTGGACACTCTAGCACCGCTAGGTCTCAATGAACAAGATGGATATAATTCTTTCTTGTGAATCTGTAGAAATATATCAACATATGTTACAAACAATTGTTATCTGTCTGATAATCTGTCTAATACTATCATCATCATGGATTTAATAATACTAAGACACACACACTAATGACAAATGAACAAATAAAGACACGAAGCCATAAATGCAACTATGTGTTTATTATAGTAATGGATGATAGAGCATGAAACAAAAACTAAAAAATTCAAATATGAGCTTACTCTATTCAATATGGCTTTCGGAATACACACTGCTACACAGAGACAGCTTAAGATGTACAATCTAACATAACCGTTATGAATGCAATTCCTTGTGTCATAAAATTTCAAATTGTGTTTGGCATTGAGATGGTTAATGTATATATTACTGTGGCTAATACACTAATCCACAATTGATATGTTTTAAAATATGGAGATATGTATGATTCGTAACTCATATAACACACCGTATATACTGTATTTGTCACTGGTACCTAGATATATATTTAACGTGGTACGGATGATAATTTAGCAAGTACGCTGTAATGACAATCCTTTATTCATACAGGTGTAGTTTAAATAACTGTGTATTTAGGAACGTCTTCCTTATAGTGCCTCTCTGTTCATAATAGAACAAGTTTAAAGTTAATCTTATTATTAATGTGTGTTATTTTAATGAAAATCCTTATAACTATGTATGATAGATAAATAGACATTAAATTCGTATAGAGAGACTAAAGTTTCAGAGCATATATAAATACTCTGAAAAAAGCAAGGGTAAAAATAGGCACACAGACAGCTCCTTTTTAAAAAATATTTTTTCATTTATTTAGATTTCCCATTCACGTCAGTGAAAAATACTTTGAGCTTTGCCACACCACATAAGATGAACAATATATACAAAATGAATAAACACCACAAAGTGTAGGTAAAACACAAAAACTGGGACCTGAATTGACTAAAGCATACGTATGCTACCCAGATCTAAAATAGTGTGTAGCAAAATATGTGTGTTGTGGTAATTTATCTATAACGATCTAGTTGCAAAATACATTCAAACATGCTAAATGTTGCAAGAATCCTCGAAATACATGTAGCAAGCAAACAACAGATGTATGGATAAAGTCCACAAATATAGATATGGAGCAAGGATAAGCAAATTTGATAGTAATCTGGATCAAAAACTCTCACCCTCATTTATATATTTTATGATAGATAAATAGTTGATTGTAGACATACCCTGACAAAGTGTATTGGTAAATATATACTTTTCTTTTAGTTAAGATGGGACGACTCGCTGTCCATAACTCCCTAGAAGACCTAACCACACATATGATCATATGATCCTATATTTCTGATAATACAAATAATTATGATAATGGAACAAGAGAATAGTAACGCAAATATTGATGGCGGATGTACGGACATGCTAACCGCTTATCTAACTATACCAGAGAATATATACAATTCATTATAAAAAATGCAACACTGATATTCCTCTGATCGAATTCTCCTGAGTGTTTACACTCACTCATGTTGACACCGGCGTGAGAAGTCACGCCTCTCTGTATATGTCATTACAAAGTCATGTGACATACGACTGACCAATAGGGCAGACTATAGGTGATTGGCCAGCGCTTAGGGGTGTGTATGAATACTCACCCGTGATTGGCTCCAAGTAATACTTAAACCCTGAGTATGAGGCAGGACGGGTTAGCCTTTGAGAAAGCCACGGACGTGGCGAAATGCGCATCAGGCGCTCTGACAAATGCTGAGATTTTATTAGTTAGTGTGTTAAATCCATAATTATAATAGACATTAACTTACAAGCTATTTCGTTGGTAATTATTTCTGGATATCGATTTGTGTCCAGGCTCATTACAGACCAGTATAATTACAGGAGCTTGTATGTAACTTAATTTGAGTATATTCAATTGTGTGGGATTCTGACAAAGATAGCACTGCTCCAGTATTGCACCAGTCAGTTAATTTTGTGTGAGGTCAATCCTCTTTTTAGACTAGCAATCGTGCAATCCGCGAGCATATTATGGTGCTTCCTTGCCAGACCTACCCACTTAACACACTATAGATAGTTACAAACCGGTATCTCAGCACTTATCATTTATTTTAAATGCTTTTATATACACCTATTTGTGTGAATGTTTGTCACAATATATTTTAATTTCAACATATATTAAAAGTTACGTTTTATATATCATACCCAATCCTGCAAACTCATCATACAGAACTATTTACTATTAGGACTATTCGAGTGCTCTGTTATATCCATATATTTTTTCTCTACATTTTTTCAATGTTTATCTAGGATATTGAGCACCCCCCACCCTATTAATTAGTAAAAAGGAAAAACCTTTTTCCTCTTGTTTATTAGGTATAATTGTGTTGGGGATCTAATATGTATTTTACTATTACAGTATCTCACTACTATTATTTATAAAACTGCTTATGTCTATCCGCTGTTTATGACAGCATCCTGAGATTCAACTTAGTTGAACAAAGTACTTACCCAGGGAGGTAATTGACTGGCCAAATCACCTACACAGATATACAAAAATGACGCACAGTCTGTCACAAGACTTTAAAAACAGACAGGACCAGAGAATAAGGGATATAGATAAAACCTTTGCACTGGCCTGTGACACAGAAACTACTTTGGATACTACAATAGATAATTGGGAAGATGGTCTGAAATCTTTGAACTATTTAATTAGAAAACATACGCGCTCTTTTTGGAATAAGAGCGCGTATGATAAATACCTGGCTAAACATATCATCCCCAGAGGTCTTAGAGTACGCTTATTTCCTACCTTCTCTTTTCATATTGATACCTATAAAGACAGATGGGAGCAGGCACTAATTAACTGTTCCGAAATACTGGTTGCAATCTTATCAGACTATGAAACAGAAGTCATGTCTGAGTTAGATAAAGAAATCACTGAATATAATATAAAGTTACAAAAATTTGAAACACTAGATAAGTTCAAACAATTATACAAAGAGATGAGAGAGGAACTAGATAAGAGAGAGAAAGAGATAATACAGACCAAGTGCTCTAAAATGAAGAGAGACATTAAAGACTTCGAAAAGGGAAGGATATTTACATGGGATGATAAGCAACCCAGACGGAGACCACCTAATAGTCTACCACCACCTAAGACTACACATCAGTCAGATTGTGAGTCCTCGGCGGTAGAGGACAGTGACTCTGAGAGTAATACCAACAGACCAAGTACAAGTAGTTTTTTAGGGAGAGATACAACCCACCTAGACAAAGATACGAGAGACCAACAAGAAGGGGGAAAGGAAAACAGAACCCTACGAGACCGAGCGAGGTGGGGGTACAGAACCGACAGTGGGTACAGGAGAAGGGAGGACTGGGGGAAGCGCCCAAAATGGTAAATGAGGATAGTGACAAATTACAAGTTATAAACCTCACACAAAGAGTAATTACAGAAACACAAAATCATGTTCTATCCAGAGGCCTATCATTCTCACCCTCCCCTCCATTGAATAAATTTGATTTAATAAAGGATTTACATCTTTACTGTAGGAAATTGATATTAAAGAAAATGTATAGTACCCATGAGGACAGTACAACTACCGATCTCCAAACGCTAGACACTTTGATTGAACTACTAAACGAAAACGAAGAACCGGGAACAGGTATAAATGATAAGTTTCTTAATAAACAGATCAGACTCAAATACAATTATATGCCACCGACCTCGAAGGTACCACAAATTGAGGTCTTTCTGAGAATGGTCATACATGACTTTCTTGAATTACCTGATACAAAAGTAAGAAACATTACAAAGAAAGAAGAGGAAGCACTAAAAGAAATCAGTTCGTGGGATGATGTGATCATCAAACCATCGGACAAAGGAGGGAATATTGTGATTTGGGAGAAATATATTGCTGAAGCAAATAGACAATTGAAAGATCGTAAATGTTATAAACATTTATTTTCAAATCCCACGTCTCAATTTCTGAATGATTATCTAAAACTGATCAATGAGGCCAAGGCAGATGATCTAATCAGCCCTAAGGAATGGTCGTTCTTACAAGTTAAGAACCCAAGGATTGCCACTATCTACTTTTTGCCCAAAATTCACAAAAACAAAGACACGCCGCCGGGGAGACCTATTGTCTCCAGCATAAATAGTCTATGTGAACAAGGGAGTAAATTTTTGGATTTATACTTGAGGGAGATAGTATGGGCTTTGCCATCCTATACCCGTGATACTATGGATGTCCTAAGCAAAATAAATGACTTAACACTAGACAAAGATTCCTTTCTGATCACCTGCGACGTAGAATCGCTCTATACCTCAATAAAACATGAATATGGACTAAGAGCTGTTGAATTCTTCCTAAGCATGCAATCCAATGATAGATCTGAGAGAAATAAGTTTGTGATTAAATTATTGCAATTTGTACTGACACATAATTACTTTGTTTTTAATGACAACTTTTATTTACAAATTCAGGGCACTGCTATGGGGTCATCTTGCGCCCCTACATATGCGAATATTTACTTAGGGTGGTGGGAGAGTGAATTTGTTTTTAATGAAAATATATCAAAATATACTGAACATATTAATATGTGGTGCCGGTACATAGACGATCTCTTCATAATATGGACAGGCAGTGAAGAGATATTCAAAGAATTCATTGCGATTCTGAATCATAATGATATCAACTTGAAACTGACATACTGTCTGAATAGTAACAAAGTGGAATTTTTGGATATTACTATCTATAGGGATGAGAACGACCATATCAAAACTGACCTGTTTAGGAAGGAAACTGCAACCAACTCAATACTACAGTATGACAGCTGCCATACCAGAGGAACTAAAAATGCAATCCTTACGGGGGAATTCCTCAGGATAAAGAGAAACTGTACGGACTTTAAAGTATTTAACGAGAGAGCCAGAGAACTTAAGACACGGCTCAAAAATAGAGGATACAGTCGCAGGATAATACGCAAAGCTTATCAGAGAGCAAAGAGAACACCCAGGGAATCATTACTAATCCCTAAAAAGAAAGTACAATCTGCAGAAAAAGAAGTCAGATTTGTTACTACATATAATAATAACCATAACAAAATTACAAATATTTTGAACAAACACAGTGGAATTCTCAAATCTGACAAAGATCTATCACCATTTGTGGGTGAGAGAATAAAGACAAGCTGGAGAAGAGCTCCGACAATAGGTAATATGTTGGTTAAGAGCCATTTTACCAAGAGAAGAACGAACAAATATATATGTGGTACATATGCATGCGGTACATGCAGTTTTTGTCAATATATCTCGAATGAGAGAGAATATGTGACTCGAACAGGAAGCAAGAAAAGGATGCTTAGCTTTGCCAATTGTAAAACCAAAAATGTAGTATATTGTCTATTATGTAAATGTGGCAAAAGGTACATCGGAATAACCACACGAGAGCTACGTACGCGACTTTGTGAACATATAAGTAGTATAAAGAACTGTCTGAAAGATCAAGAGAAAGGAAAGAATCTAACCCCTGTTGCCATGCATTACCTAAAGAGTCATGGTACCAAACCTGAATTAAAAGTATCAGTACTGCAAGTAATCAAACCCGGTATTAGAGCAGGAAATGTGGAAAGCATGCTACTCCAAGCTGAGTGCCGCTGGATATTCTGGTTGGACACTCTAGCACCGCTAGGTCTCAATGAACAAGATGGATATAATTCTTTCTTGTGAATCTGTAGAAATATATCAACATATGTTACAAACAATTGTTATCTGTCTGATCTGTCTAATACTATCATCATCATGGATTTAATAATACTAAGACACACACACTAATGACAAATGAACAAATAAAGACACGAAGCCATAAATGCAACTATGTGTTTATTATAGTAATGGATGATAGAGCATGAAACAAAAACTAAAAAATTCAAATATGAGCTTACTCTATTCAATATGGCTTTCGGAATACACACTTCTACACAGAGACAGCTTAAGATGTACAATCTAACATAATCGTTATGAATGCAATTCCTTGTGTCATAAAACTTCAAATTGTGTTTGGCATTGAGATGGTTAATGTATATATTACTGTGGCTAATACACTAATCCACAATTGATATGTTTTAAAATATGGAGATATGTATGATTCGTAACTCATATAACACACCGTATATACTGTATTTGTCACTGGTACCTAGATATATATTTAACGTGGTACGGATGATAATTTAGCAAGTACGCTGTAATGACAATCCTTTATTCATACAGGTGTAGTTTAAATAACTGTATTTAGGAACGTCTTCCTTATAGTGCCTCTCTGTTCGTAATAGAACAAGTTTAAAGTTAATCTTATTATTAATGTGTGTTATTTTAATGAAAATCCTTATAACTATGTATGATAGATAAATAGTTGATTGTATACCCTGACGAAGTGTATTGGTAAATATATACTTTCTCCAACATAGGTGTGTCCGGTCCACGGCGTCATCCTTACTTGTGGGATATTCTCTTCCCCAACAGGAAATGGCAAAGAGCCCAGCAAAGCTGGTCACATGATCCCCCCTAGGCTCCGCCTTCCCCAGTCATTCTCTTTGCCGTTGTACAGGCAACATCTCCACGGAGATGGCTTAGAGTTTTTTGGTGTTTAAATGTAGTTTTATTGCTTCAATCAAGAGTTTGTTATTTTAAAATAGTGCTGGTATGTACTATTTACTCTGAAACAGAAAGGAGATGAAGATTTCTGTTTGTAAGAGGAAGATGATTTTAGCAACCGTTACTAAAATCGATGGCTGTTTCCACACAGGACTGTTGAGATGAAGTAACTTCAGTTGGGGGGAACAGTGTGCAGACTTTTACTGCTTGAAGTATGACACATTTCTAACAAGACTTGGTAATGCTGGAAGCTGTCATTTTCCCTATGGGATCCGGTAAGCCATTTTAATAACAATTTATAAAGGGCTTCACAAGGGCTTTAAAGACTGGTAGACATTTTTCTGGGCTAAAACGTTTGTTTTATAAGCTTGTTTAATGGTTTGTTACTCTGAGGAGTTGTTTTTATCTGGGAATTTTTGATAATAAAAACGGCAGGCACTGTATTGGACACCTTTTTCACTGGGGGCCTTCTCTAGTCATAGGCAGAGCCTCAGTTTCGCGCCACTAATGCGCAGTTGTTTTTTGGGAATCAAAGCATGCAGATGCATGTGTGAGGAGCTCTGATACACTGAAAAAGCGTGCTGAAGGCGTCATTTGGTATCGTATTCCCCTCTGGGCTTGGTTGGGTCTCAGCAAAGCAGATACCAGGGACTGTATAGGGGTTAAATGTAAAAACGGCTCCGGTTCCGTTATTTTAAGAGTTAAACCTTTCAAATTTGGTGTGCAATACTTTCAAGGCTTTATGACACTGTGGTGAAATTTTGGTGAATTTTGGACAATTCCTTCATACTTTTTCGCATATTCAGTAATAAAGTGTGTTCAGTTTAAAATTTAAAGTGACAGTAACGGTTTTATTTTAAAACGTTTTTTGTACTTTGTTATCAAGTTTATGCCTGTTTAACATGTCTGTACCATCAGATAGACTATGTTCTGTATGTCAGGAAGCCAAAGTTCCTTCTCATTTAAATAGATGTGATGCATGTGATAGTGAAAATGATGCCCAAGATGATTCCTCTAGTGAGGGGAGTAAGCATGGTACTGCATCATCCCCTTATGTGTCTACACCAGTCTTGCCCACACAAGAGGCCCCTAGTACATCTAGTGCGCCTATTCTTCTTACTATGCAACAATTAACGGCTGTAATGGATAATTCTATTAAAAACATTTTAGCCAAAATGCCCACTTATCAGCGAAAGCGCGACTGCTCTGTTTTAGATACTGAAGAGCATGAGGGCGCAGATGATAATGGTTCTGACATGCCCTTACACCAGTCTGAAGGGGCTAGGGAGGTTTTGTCTGAGGGAGAAATTTCAGATTCAGGAAAAATTTCTCAACAAGCTGAACCTGATGTTATTACGTTCAAATTTAAATTGGAACATCTCCGCGCTCTGCTTAAGGAGGTGTTATCTACTCTGGATGATTGTGACAATTTGGTCATTCCAGAGAAATTATGTAAGATGGATAAGTTCCTAGAGGTCCCGGTGCCCCCCGAAGCTTTTCCTATACCCAAGCGGGTGGCGGATATTGTAAACAAAGAATGGGAAAGGCCCGGCATACCTTTTGTCCCTCCCCCTATATTTAAGAAATTGTTTCCTATAGTCGACCCCAGAAAGGACTTATGGCAGACAGTCCCTAAGGTCGAGGGGGCGGTCTCTACTTTAAACAAACGCACTACTATCCCTATAGAAGATAGTTGTGCTTTCAAAGATCCTATGGATAAAAAGTTAGAAGGTTTGCTTAAAAAGATGTTTGTTCAGCAAGGTTACCTTCTACAGCCAATTTCATGCATTGTTCCTGTTACTACAGCAGCGTGTTTCTGGTTTGATGAACTAGAAAAGTCGCTGGATAAAGATACCTCTTATGAGGAGATTATGGACAGAATTCGTGCTCTTAAATTGGCTAACTCTTTTACTCTAGACGCTACCCTGCAATTAGCTAGATTAGCGGCGAAAAATTCAGGGTTTGCTATTGTGGCGCGCAGAGCGCTTTGGCTAAAGTCTTGGTCAGCGGATGCGTCATCCAAGAACAAATTGCTTAATATTCCTTTCAAGGGGAAAACGCTGTTTGGCCCTGATTTGAAAGAGATTTCAGATATCACTGGGGGAAAGGGCCATGCCCTTCCTCAGGATAGGTCTTTCAAGGCTAAAAATAAACCTAATTTTCGTCCCTTTCGTAGAAACGGACCAGCCTCAAGTTCTACACCCTCTAAGCAAGAGGGTAATACGTCTCAAGCCAAGCCTGCCTGGAGGCCAATGCAAGGCTGGAACAAAGGAAAGCAGGCCAAGAAGCCTGCTACTGCTACAAAGACAGCATGAGATGTTGGCCCCCGATCCGGGACCGGATCTGGTGGGGGGCAGACTTTCTCTCTTCGCTCAGGCATGGGCAAGAGATGTTCTGGATCCTTGGGCCCTAGAAATAGTCTCCCAAGGTTATCTTCTGGAATTCAAGGAGCTACCCCCAAGGGGAAGGTTCCACAGGTCTCAATTGTCTTCAGACCACATAAAAAAACAGGCATTCTTACATTGTGTAGAAGACCTGTTAAAAATGGGAGTGATTCATCCCGTTCCATTAAAGGAACAAGGGATGGGATTCTACTCCAATCTGTTCATAGTTCCCAAAAAAGAGGGAACATTCAGACCAATCTTGGATCTCAAGATCCTAAACAAATTTCTCAGGGTTCCATCGTTCAAAATGGAAACCATTCGAACAATTCTTCCTACCATCCAGGAAGGTCAATTCATGACCACGGTGGATTTAAAGGATGCGTATCTACATATTCCTATCCACAAGGAACATCATCAGTTCCTAAGGTTCGCCTTTCTGGACAAACATTACCAGTTTGTGGCACTTCCATTCGGATTAGCCACTGCCCCAAGAATTTTCACAAAGGTACTAGGGTCCCTTCTAGCGGTGCTAAGACCGAGAGGCATTGCAGTAGTACCTTACTTGGACGACATTCTGATTCAAGCGTCGTCCCTGTCACAAGCAAAGGCTCATACGGACATTGTCCTAGCCTTTCTCAGATCTCACGGGTGGAAAGTGAACGTAGAGAAAAGTTCTCTATCTCCGTCAACAAGAGTCCCCTTCTTGGGAACAATAATAGACTCCTTAGAAATGAGGATTTTTCTGACAGAAGCCAGAAAATCAAAACTTCTAAACTCTTGTCAAGTACTTCATTCTGTTCTTCCTTCCATAGCGCAGTGCATGGAAGTAATAGGTTTGATGGTGGCGGCAATGGACATAGTTCCTTTTGCGCGAATTCATCTAAGACCATTACAACTGTGCATGCTCAGACAGTGGAATGGGGATTATACAGACTTGTCTCCAACGATACAAGTAGATCAGAGGACCAGAGATTCACTCCGTTGGTGGCTGACCCTGGACAACCTGTCACAAGGGATGAGCTTCCGCAGACCAGAGTGGGTCATTGTCACGACCGACGCCAGTCTGGTGGGCTGGGGCGCGGTCTGGGAACCCCTGAAAGCTCAGGGTCTTTGGTCTCGGGAAGAATCTCTGCTACCGATAAACATTCTGGAACTAAGAGCGATATTCAATGCTCTCAAGGCTTGGCCTCAGCTAGCAAAGGCCAAATTCATAAGGTTTCAATCAGACAACATGACGACGGTTGCGTATATCAACCATCAGGGGGGAACAAGGAGTTCCCTGGTGATGGAAGAAGTGACCAAAATAATTCAATGGGCGGAGACTCACTCCTGCCACTTGTCTGCAATCCACATCCCAGGAGTGGACAATTGGGAAGCGGATTTTCTGAGTCGTCAGACATTTCATCCGGGGGAGTGGGAACTCCATCCGGAAATCTTTGCCCACATAACTCAATTATGGGGCATCCCAGACATGGATCTGATGGCGTCTCGCCAGAACTTCAAGGTTCCTTCCTATGGGTCCAGATCCAGGGATCCCAAGGCGGCTCTAGTGGATGCACTAGTAGCACCTTGGACCTTCAACCTAGCTTATGTGTTCCCACCGTTTCCTCTCATTCCCAGGCTGGTAGCCAGGATCAAACAGGAGAGGGTATCGGTGATCTTGATAGCTCCTGCGTGGCCACGCAGGACTTGGTATGCAGACCTGGTGAATATGTCATCGGCTCCACCATGGAAGCTACCTCTGAGACAGGACCTTCTTGTTCAAGGTCCGTTCGAACATCCGAATCTGGCCTCACTCCAACTGACTGCTTGGAGATTGAACGCTTGATTTTATCAAAGCGAGGGTTCTCAGATTCTGTCATTGATACTCTTGTTCAGGCTAGAAAGCCTGTAACTAGAAAAATCTACCATAAAATATGGAAAAGATATATCTGTTGGTGTGAATCTAAAGGATTCCCATGGAACAAGATAAAAATTCCTAGGATTCTATCCTTTCTTCAAGAAGGTTTGGAGAAAGGATTATCTGCAAGTTCTTTGAAGGGACAGATTTCTGCTTTATCTGTTTTACTTCACAAAAAGCTGGCGGCTGTGCCTGACGTGCAAGCTTTTGTTCAGGCTCTGGTTAGAATCAAGCCTGTTTACAAAAATTTGACTCCTCCCTGGAGTCTAAATCTAGTTCTTTCAGTTCTTCAGGGGATTCCGTTTGAACCCCTACATTCCGTTGATATAAAGTTATTATCTTGGAAAGTTTTGTTTTTGGTTGCAATTTCTTCTGCAAGAAGAGTTTCAGAGTTATCTGCTCTGCAGTGTTCTCCTCCATATCTGGTGTTCCATGCAGATAAGGTGGTTTTGCGTACTAAACCTGGTTTTCTTCCGAAAGTTGTTTCTAACAAAAATATTAACCAGGAGATAGTCGTGCCTTCTTTGTGTCCTAATCCAGTTTCAAAGAAGGAACGTTTGTTGCACAACTTGGATGTAGTTCGTGCTCTCAAATTTTACTTAGCAGCCACTAAGGATTTCAGACAAACATCTTCTTTGTTTGTTGTTTATTCTGGTAAAAGGAGAGGTCAAAAAGCAACTTCTACCTCTCTCTCTTTTTGGCTTAAAAGCATTATCCGATTGGCTTATGAGACTGCCGGACGGCAGCCTCCTGAAAGAATCAAATCTCACTCCACTAGGGCTGTGGCTTCCACTTGGGCCTTCAAGAACGAGGCTTCTGTTGATCAGATATGTAAGGCAGCGACTTGGTCTTCACTGCACACTTTTACCAAATTCTACAAATTTGATACTTTTGCTTCATCTGAGGCTATTTTTGGGAGAAAGGTTTTGCAAGCCGTGGTGCCTTCCATCTAGGCGACCTGATTTGTTCCCTCCCATCATCCGTGTCCTAAAGCTTTGGTATTGGTTCCCACAAGTAAGGATGACTCCGTGGACCGGACACACCTATGTTGGAGAAAACAGAATTTATGCTTACCTGATAAATTACTTTCTCCAACGGTGTGTCCGGTCCACGGCCCGCCCTGGTTTTTAATCGGGTCTGATGATTTATTTTCTCTAACTACAGTCACCACGGTATCATATGATTTCTCCTATGCATATTCCTCCTTTACGTCGGTCGAATGACTGGGGAAGGCGGAGCCTAGGGGGGATCATGTGACCAGCTTTGCTGGGCTCTTTGCCATTTCCTGTTGGGGAAGAGAATATCCCACAAGTAAGGATGACGCCGTGGACCGGACACACCGTTGGAGAAAGTAATTTATCAGGTAAGCATAAATTCTGTTTTTCTTTTAGTTAAGATAGGACGACTCGCTGTCCATAACTCCCTAGAAGACCTAACCACACATATGATCATATGATCCTATATTTCTGATAATACAAATAATTATGATAATGGAACAAGAGAATAGTAACGCAAATATTGATGGCGGGTGTACGGACATGCTAACCGCTTATCTAACTATACCAGAGAATATATACAATTCATTATAAACAATGCAACACTGATATTCCTCTGATCGAATTCTCCTGAGTGTTTACATTCACTCATGTTGACACCGGCGTGAGAAGTCACGCCTCTCTGTATATGTCATTACAAAGTCATGTGACATACGACTGACCAATAGGGCAGACTATAGGTGATTGGCCAGCGCTTAGGGGTGTGTATGAATACTCACCCGTGATTGGCTCCAAGTAATACTTAAACCCTGAGTATGAGGCAGGACGGGTTAGCCTTTGAGAAAGCCACGGACGTGGCGAAATGCGCATCAGGCGCTCTGACAAATGCTGAGATTTTATTAGTTAGTGTGTTAAATCCATAATTATAATAGACATTAACTTACAAGCTATTTCGTTGGTAATTATTTCTGGATATCGATTTGTGTCCAGGCTCATTACAGACCAGTATAATTACAGGAGCTTGTATGTAACTTAATTTGAGTATATTCAATTGTGTGGGATTCTGACAAAGATAGCACTGCTCCAGTATTGCACCAGTCAGTTAATTTTGTGTGAGGTCAATCCTCTTTTTAGACTAGCAATCGTGCAATCCGCGAGCATATTATGGTGCTTCCTTGCCAGACCTACCCACTTAACACACTATAGATAGTTACAAACCGGTATCTCAGCACTTATCATTTATTTTAAATGCTTTTATATACACCTATTTGTGTGAATGTTTGTCACAATATATTTTAATTTCAACATATATTAAAAGTTACGTTTTATATATCATACCCAATCCTGCAAACTCATCATACAGAACTATTTACTATTAGGACTATTCGAGTGCTCTGTTATATCCATATATTTTTTCTCTACATTTTCTCTACATTTTAATTAAACTACAGTCACCACTGCACCCTATGGTTTCTCCTTTCTCGGCTTCTTTCGGTCGAATGACTGGATATGGCAGTGAGGGGAGGAGCTATATAGCAGCTCTTCTGTGGGTGATCCTCTTGCAACTTCCTGTTGGGAAGGAGAATATCCCACAAGTAATGGATGATCCGTGGACTGGATACACTACAAGAGAAATAAATTTATCAAGTAAGCATAAATTATGTTTTTGTTACACAAATGAATGTACCAGATGTTCATTCCTTTGAACACAGGTTTTGGTTAGAATCAAGCCTGTGTTTAAACCAATTGCTCCTCCATGGAGTCTGAATTTAGTTCTTAAAGTTCTTCAAGGGGCTCCGTTTGAGCCTATACATTCCTTAGTTATTAAGTTATTATCTTGGAAAGTTTTATTTCTTGTTGCCATTTCTTCAGCTCGAAGAGTGTCTGAGATTTCGGCATTACAATACAATTCGCTTTACTTTATTTCTTTTACAAGATATGACGAGTCCACGGATTTCATTCTTACTTATGGGATTACGCCTCCTGGTCAGCAGGAAGTGGCAAAGAGCACCACAGCAGAGCTGTATATATAGCTCCTCCATTCCCTCCCACTCCAGTCATTCTCTTTGCCTGTGTTAGTGATAGGAAGAGGTAAAGTGAGGTGTTAGTTTAGATTCTTCAATCAAGAAGTTATTTATTTTAAAATGGTGCCAGTGAGTACTATTTTTCTCAGGGAGAAATCGTCCATCAGTAACTTCCCAAGAGGAGTGGAGACATCTTATTTTCTGCCCTGATGTTGAAGATCTTAGCAAACATTATCTAAGATCCTGCTGGTTCCCACAGAGCAGTTGAAGGTATTGTAAAGAAACCTCTTCAGTGTGGAGAACTGTGTCATGCTACAAGCAGCATTGAGGTATGTTCAGTCATTTGTTTCTGGGGAGACTAGATACATCAGAACAGTCTGACATTATTCCCTAACTGGGGAGGGGTAATCCGTATGCACTATTTAAATGGAAATGGTGTACCTGGAATACCCTTTTATCTGATTACTTATCAGTGTGTTTGGTGTTTTCACTTATGCATAGACTGTGGGCTGACGCTGCGAGATGCGGTTTGCTTTCTTAAGGGCTGTCGTTATTATGTCATTATAACTGGCTTGGGAGAGAGCAATATTCAATGGTGTGTGTATAAGAGGTGCACATGGTGTTTTTTAGTGATATAGGTTTAGAAACAGACATGTCTTTTTCTTCCCATGCGGGTCTTAGCACGGCTTGAGTTACGCCCACGGTGGGCGGGGCCTAGTTTCGCGTGCTCAGTTGCGCCGTATTCATCCGGGTCAGCAGCAAGGGGTACAAAGAGACTTGGGAGCACTGCTCAAGGAGGATCAGTGTGATCTGGGGGCAGGTAGGCGCCGCAGCAGGGCTGTGGCGAGGTGCAGGGGCCTGAAGTGTGATAAAATTTGGTGTATAGCATAACTAAACAAACAGAGCAATATTATTAGGTTAATTTGAGCACATAAGGGCACTTTTTATTGATGCAAGCGTTGTTTTGACTGCTAGCAGAAAAATTGTTGCGCTTTTATTATTTAAAGGCGCAGTACACGTTTTAAGTAAAATTTTTAATTATATGATTTGTCTTCAAAGTTCAATATATCAAGTTAAGAACGACTATTATTGCTAGTCTGTTTAACATGTCTGAACTTCAGGAAAGTACTTGTTCTATGTGTTTAAATGCCATTGTGGAACCCCCACTTACTTTTTGTCCCTCATGTACTAAAAGGGCCTTACAATGTAAACAGATTTCCTTTAATGCAAGTATGTCTAAGGATGCTTCTCAGACTGATGAGAATCAAGAGAAATAAATTTATCAGGTAAGCATAAATTTTGTTATTTGTTCACAACTCAGGAGCAAGCATATTAAAACTACTTATTTGCTTATAGGATATTAGCAGACTTTATTATTTAAAGACACAGTACTTTATTTTTTCTGAATAAAATATTATCTGGGAATTGACCAAGATCACTTTTTGTTATCATGGATGAACTTGAACAGAGTACATGCCTTATGTGTTTAGATGCCATTGTCGAACCCCCAGTTACACTTTGTCCTCCATGTATTGAGGGCCTTACAGTGTAGAGAGCAAATTTTCTTTAATAAAGATATGTCTAATGAATGTCCTCAGACTGATGAGAGTCAGGGTATGCAGCAACTTTCTCCTAAAGCGTCACAGCCTTTAACACCCGCGCAAGTAACGCCATGTTCTGCCACTCTTACAGAAGATTTATCTAAGTTGCCGGTATTACAGGGCAAACGTAGTAGAAAAGAGACCCAGGTGGTCCATGCGACTTCTGATTCTTTGATGGCGATCTCCGATGTACCCTCCCAGGGCTCTGAGGGGGGGGGGGGGTAGGGAGGCTTTGTTTGAAGGGGAACTGTCTGACTCAGGTAGTGCATTACCCCAGACAGATTCGGATGTGATGTCCTTCAGATTTAAGCTTTAACACCTCCGCCTGTTACTGCGGGAGGTTTTGATGGCTCTGGACGACTGTGACTCTATTGTGGTCCCTCCAGAGAAATTGTGTAAGATGGACAAGTATTTAGAAGTTCCATCTTATTCTGACGTTTTTCCAGTTACTAAGAGAGTTTCGGAAATTATTACTAGGGAATGGGAAAGACCGGGTATCCCGTTCTCACCTTCCCCTATTTTTAAGAAAATGTACCCTATACCTGACACCGTTCGGGACTCTTGGCAAACGATCCCTAAGGTGGAGGGAGCTATTTCTACCCTGGCTAAGCGTACGACTATCCCTATTGAGGACAGTTGTGCTTTCAAAGACCCTATGGATAAAAAGTTGGAGGGTCTTCTAAAGAAGCTATTTGTTCATCAAGGGTTTCTCTTACAACCGACGGCCTGCATTGTACCAGTCACAACTGCGGCTGCCTTTTGGTTTGACACCTTAGAAGAGGATCTTAAGACTGAGACTTCTTTAGAGGAAATAATGGATAGAATTAAGGCCCTTAAGCTGGCTAATTCTTTTGTTACGGATGCCGCCTTTCAGATCGCCAAATTGGCAGCTAAGAATGCAGGATTTTCCATTCTAGTGCGCAGAGCTTTATGGTTAAAATCTTGGTCTGTGGATGTGTCCTCTAAATCCAAACTTTTAGCTATTCCTTTCAAGGGGAAGACCCTATTCGGGCCTGACTTGAAAGAGATAATTTCTGACATTACGGGAGGTAAGGGTCACCTCCTACCTCTGAATAAAACATCTAAGCAGAGGGGTAGACAGAGTAATTTTCGTACCTTTTGAAATTTCAATGGAGTCTCCTCTTCCGCTAAACAGGAAGGGAATTTTGCACAAGCCAAGTCCGTCTGGAGACACAACCAAGCTTAGAACAAGAGTAAACAACCCAAGAAGCCTGCTGCTGCTCCCAAGACAGCATGAAATGGCGGCCCCCGATCCGGGACCGGATCTAGTAGGGGGCAGACTTTCTCTCTTTGTCCAGGCTTGGATAAGAGACGTTCAGGATCCCTGGACACTAGAAATCGTGTCTCAAGGGTATCAGTTGGAGTTCAAAAATTCATTCCCAAGGGGAAGGTTTCTTCTTTCACGATTATCTGTAGACCAGATAAAAAGAGAGGCGTTCTTACGTTGTGTAAAAGACCTCTCCACTATGGGAGTAATTTGTCCCGTTCCAAAACAGGGGCAGGGATTTTACTCAAACCTTTTCGTGGTTCCCAAAAAAGAGGGAACGTTCCGACCCATTTTAGATCTCAAGAGCCTAAACAAGTTCCTCAGAGTCCCATCCTTCAAGATGGAGACGATTCGGACAATTCTTCCATTGATCCAGGAAGGTCAGTATATGACTACCGTGGACTTAAAGGATGCATATCTTCATATTCCTATCCACAAAGATCATCACCTATTCCTAAGGTTTGCCTTCCTGGACAAACATTTTCAGTTTGTGGCTCTTCCTTTCGGACTGGCCACGGCACCCAGGATCTTCACGGAGGTTCTAGGGTCTCTGCTGGCGGTTCTCAGACTGCGGGGCATTGCAGTGGCGCCTTATCTGGACGATATTCTGATCCAGGCGTCGTCTTATCAACTTACAAAGTCTCATACCGATATGGTTCTGTCCTTTTTAAGGACTCACGGGTGGAAGGTGAATCTAGAAAAGAGTTCACTAATTCCACAGACAAGGGTTCCTTTCTTGGGAACTCTAATAGATTCTATATGAAAATCTTGACGGAAGTCAGAAAGTTAAAGATTCTGAATACATGCCGAGCCCTTCAGTCCAATCCTCGGCCATCAGTGGCTCAGTGCATGGAGGTAATTGGATTGATGGTGGGGGCAACTGACATCATTCCGTTTGCTCGTTTTCATCTCAGACCTCTACAACTGAGCATGCTCAGGCAGTGGAATGAAGATTATGCAAATTTGTCTCCTCAGATAGATTTGGATCAGGAGACAAGAGACTCTCTTCTTTGGTGGTTGTTGCTGGATCATCTGTCCCAAGGGACATGCTTCTGCAGACCTTGATGGGAGATAGTGACAACGGACACCAGTCTACTAGGATGGGGTGCAGTCTGGAATTCCCTGAAGGCTCAGTGTGTGTGGACTCGGTCGGAGTCTCTCCTTCCAATCAATATTCTGGAATTGAGAGCAATATTCAATGCGCTTCAGGCTTGGCCTCAGTTGGCTTCGTCCAAATTCATCCGCTTTCCGTCAGACAACATCACGACTTTGGCTTACATCAATCATCAGGGAGAAACAAGGAGTTCCTTAGCGATGACAGAAGTAAGATAATTCGGTGGGCGGAGGCTCACTCTTGTTATCTGTCAGCAATCTATATCCCAGGAGGAGTGGACAACTGGGAGGCGGATTTTTTGAGCATACGGGCGTTTCATCCGGGGGAATGGGAACTCCACCCGGAGGTCTTTGCCATCCTGATTCTGAGGTGGGGCAGACCGGAATTGGATCTGATGGCGTCTCGTCAGAATGCCAAGCTCCCAAGATACGGATCCAGGTCCAGGGATCCTCAGGCCGAACTGATAGATGCCTTGGCAGTGCCTTGGTCGTTCAACCTAGCTTATGTGTTCCCACCGTTTGCTCTCCTTCCCCGGGTGATTTGCACGGATCAAACAGGAGAGGGCTTTGGTGATTCTAATCCCTCCTGCATGGCCTTGCAGGACTTGGTATGCCGATCTGGTGGACATGTCCTCTCTGCCGCCGTGGAAGCTTCCATTGAGGCAGGACCTTCTCATTCAGGGACCCTTCCATCATCCGAATCTAATTTCTCTGCAGCTGACTGCTTGGATATTGAACGCTTGATTTTATCTAAGCAGGGGTTCTCTGATGCGGTCATTGATACTTTGATTCAGGCACATAAGCCTGTTACTAGAAAAATTTACCATAAGATATGGCGTAAATATCTTCATTGGTGCGAATCCAAGGGCTACACATGGAGTAGGGTTAGGATTCCCAGGATTTTATCTTTTCTCCAAGAAGGATTGGAGAAAGGGTTGTCAGCAAGTTCCTTAAAGGGACTGATTTCTGCTTTATCTATTTTGCTGCACAAGCTGGCAGATGTTTCAGATGTTCAATCTTTTTGTCAGGCCCTCACAAGAATCCGGCCTGTGTTTAGACCAATTGCTCCTCCTTGGATTTTGAATTTATTTCTTAATGTTCTTCAAGGGGTTCCGTTTGAACCCATGCATTCCATAGATATTAAGTTATTATCTTGGTAAGTTTTATTTTTGTTTGCTATTTCTTCTGCTTGCAGAGTTTTTGAGCTTTCGGCATTACAATGTGATTCTCCTTATCTTATTTTCCATTCTGATAAGGTGGTGTTACGTACTAAACCTGGTTTTCTTCCTAAGGTTGTTTCCAACAAAAATATTAATCGGGAAATTGTTGTTCCTTCCTTGTGTCCTAACCCCTCCTCTAAGAAGGAGCGTCTGTTACATAATTTGGACGTAGTCCGTGCCTTGAAGTTCTACTTGCAGGTGACTAAGGATTTTCGTCAAACATCTTCGTTATTTGTTGTTTTTTCTGGGAAACGTAGGGGTCAGAAAGCTACGGCTACCTCCTTTCTTTTTGGCTGAAGAGTATCATCCGTGTTGCATATGAGACTGCTGGACAGCAGCCTCCAGAACGAATTACGGCTCATTCTACTAGGGTTGTGGCTTCCTCATGGGCATTTAAAAATGATGCTTCTGTTGAACAGATGTGCAAGGCTGCAACTTGGTCGTCTCTTCACACTTTTTCCAAATTTTCCAAATTTTATACTTTTGCCTCGTCTGAGGCTGTTTTTGGGAGAAAGGTTCTTCAAGCAGTGGTGCCTTCTGTTTAGGTTCCTGTCTTATCCCTTCCTTTCATCCGTGTCCTATAGCTTTGGTATTGTATCCCATAAGTAAGGATGAAATCCGTGATACCTGATAAATTTATTTATTTTACGATATGACGAGTCCACGGCCCACCCTGACAGGTTTTTTATTTTTGTTAAACTTCAGTCACCTCTGCTCCTTAGCTTTTCCTTTCTTTTCCTAACTTCGATCGAATGACTGGGTTGGGGGGGAAGGGAGGAGCTATTTATGCAGCTCTGCTGTGGAGCTCTTTGTCTCCTCCTGCTGACCACGTGGCGAGATCCCATAAGTAAGGATGAAATCCGTGGACTCGTCATATCGTAAAAGAAATACATTTATCAGGTAAGCATAAATTTCCTTTTTAATTTTTTTTATTAGATAGTGTTGTGTGTAACTACTTTTTTTTTTTTTTTAATGTGTTTTGTCACACTTTTTCTATTTCGCAAAACCGATTACTACAGCTCTGAGGACGCGATAACCCGACGAGCATTAGTCTGATTGCGTTTACTTTCAACTTTTAATACCAACACTATTTAACCTGCGCAAAACACTAATATCTGTCACGTGCAAACATTTGCACTCTACTTGTAATCTGGCCCGTTATGGGTTATTCCATTTTGAGATTAATTTCCTTTTAATGGGGTGCTTGGATATAGTGTAATGTAGTAGGATAGTGTTATACAGGGTTTGCAGTGCTAGAATTTTGAAAATATATCCTTGTTGTTCCCTTTCTAGGTGTAAAACCTGTATGTGTATTTCTTTCCTTGCAGAAAAAAGAGAGTGAATGTTTACGTCTAAAAATTCTGGTGCTGCAGGATGAGTTAAAGCGACAGAACAAAGCTTTGGTCCGGGAGGTAGAGCTGTTAAACAAGGAACAAAAGGCGTTAAATGAAAGGCGTGAGTAATAGGCACACATGCTTAACTGCTATGTGGTATACAATGAATGAGAAAACACCAATATATATTTATTTTGACTTAAAGGGATACCAAATCCAAATTATTTCTTTAATGATTGAGCTAGAGCATGCAATTGTAAGCAACTTTCATGTTTACTCTATCAATTTTTCTTCTTCCCCTTGCAAACTTTGATAATAGGAGTAACTAAGAAAGTTGATTAAAATTACTGCTCTATCTGAATCATTAAAAAAATAATTTGGGTTTAGTATCCCAAATGTGTGTTTGATATAATTGTGGCTATATGGCTCCTGCTCGTCTGTGTTTGGGTCCAGATAATCTCTAAATATGTAATACACTTCACTTGTTTACTAAAAAAAATCACACCCACACTCAATGCAGCTAACAATTTAAAGTTGCTTATAGATATTGTATAGGGTGTGCTCTGTGACACTTGAGGGTCTGTATTTATAGAAAAGGGGATGCCAGCATTATGGGTAATTACACATTTTAGGAGTGCTTTTGTGAACAAATATATGATTTAAAAAAAGTGCAAGTATGCACTTAATCAAATGTTCTACAAAACTTTTGCTTTTAAAATGTTTACTGTCCTTTTTCTCTTTTAACATGGTAAATATACTTCTATATTAAAAGACTTCATGCAGAGCAATATTCTTGGAGCTGGTACCCATTAAAAATAATTCTGTAGTTTTGTTTGCATTGTTTTCATTAAACCGTGGCTTGTAAATCTCTCCCTAGTGTGATAATTCAGGGCATTTTTCTTTGAATATTTGAATCAAACACCATATGTTGAAATATTAGTTTCAGGAGAGAACACATCTGACACTTTCTTTTGCTGATATAATCTCAGCCTTTTCACACAAAACCCATCAGTAATAAAACTAGGGAAGCTTTTTTTTGGACTTGTGTATCAACAGCTCAATGAGCACGAATTGTACATGTGCTAAACATTTGCTTGTCAATTTTTATGTCTTCCTGTAAGTTGTTGTATTAATATACTTTAAAATCAAACCACTTTTGTTTTTCATTTGCTATAACGTTTTCAATTTTTCTTAGGAAATTCATTTAACATAGAAAAAGACAAGCTTCAATCACAAAGTGACTCTCTAAATGAGTTGAGAAAAGAATGCACTGCAAAAAGGTAACAAAATAATTTGTATGAAGATGTGATCAGTTTAACAAAGGTTGGAAAATCTGTATTTACATAATACTGCTCTGTTTATAAAATGCAAATATTCATGGTGCCTTCTCAAAAGCATTTTTCACCTACACTGTTTAATGCATATTAATTAAAAGTAGGGCTGCAACTAACGATTATTTTCATAATCGATTAATCGCCCGATTTATTTTTTTGATTAATCAGATAAAAAAATATATTTTCTTTCATGTAATTAGCAAGAGTCCATGAGCTAGTGACGTATGGGATATACATTCCTACCAGGAGGGGCAAAGTTTCCCAAACCTCAAAATGCCTATAAATACACCCCTCACCACACCCACAAATCAGTTTTACAAACTTTGCCTCCTATGGAGGTGGTGAAGTAAGTTTGTGCTAGATTCTACGTTGATATGCGCTCCGCAGCAGGTTGGAGCCCGGTTTTCCTCTCAGCGTGCAGTGAATGTCAGAGGGATGTGAGGAGAGTATTGCCTGTTTGAATTCAATGATCTCCTTCTACGGGGTCTATTTCATGGGTTCTCTGTAATCGGTCGTAGAGATTCATCTCTTACCTCCCTTTTCAGATCGACGATATACTCTTATATTTATACCATTACCTCTGCTGATTTTCGTTTCAGTACTGGTTTGGCTTTCTACAACATGTAGATAAGTGTCCTGGGGTAAGTAAGTCTTATTTTCTGTGACACTCTAAAGCTATGGTTGGGCACTTTTTTATAAAGTTCTAAATATATGTATTCAAACATTTATTTGCCTTGACTCAGGATGTTCAACATTTCCTTATTTCAGACAGTCAGTTTCATATTTGGGATAATGCATATGAATATATCATTTTTATCTTACCTTAAAATTTGACTTTTTTCCCTGTGGGCTGTTAGGCTCGCGGGGGCTGAAAATGCTTCATTTTATTGCGTCATTCTTGGCGCAGACTTTCTTGGGGCAAATTTTTTTTTCTATTTCCGGCGTCATACGTGTCGCCGGAAGTTGCGTCATTTTTGACGTTTTTCGCGCCAAAAATGTCGGCGTTCCGGATGTGGCGTCATTTTTGACGCTAATAGCATTTAGGCGCCAAATAATGTGGGCGTCAATTTTGTCTCCACTTTATTTAAGTCTCATTATTTGTTGCTTCTGGTTGCTAGAAGCTTGTTCACTGGCATTTTTTCCCATTCCTGAAACTGTCATTTAAGGAATTTGATCAATTTTACTTTATATGTTGTTTTTTTCTATTACATATTGCAAGATGTCCCACGTTGCAACTGAGTCAGAAGATACTACTGGAAAATCGCTGCCTGGTGCTGGAACTACCAAAGCTAAGTGTATCTGCTGTAAACTTTTGGTAGTTGTTCCTCCAGCTGTTGTTTGTATTAAATGTCATGACAAACTTGTTAATGCAGAAAATATTTCCTTTAGTAAAGTACCATTACCTGTTGCAGTTCCATCAACATCTAATGTTCAGAGTGTTCCTGATAACATAAGAGATTTTGTTTCTGAATCCATTAAGAAGGCTATGTCTGTTATTCCTCCTTCTGGTAAACATAAAAAGTCTTTTAAAACTTCTCTTTATACAGATTAATTTTTAAATGAACATCATCATTCTGATTCTATTGATTCTTCTGATACAGAGGATTCTGTCTCAGAGGTTGATGCTGATAAATCGTCATATTTATTTAAAATGGAATTTATCCGTTCTTTACTTAAAGAAGTCCTAATTGCATTAGAAATTGAGGATTCTGGTCCTCTTGATACTAAATCTAAACGTTTAGACAAGGTCTTTAGATCTCCTGTGGTTATTCCAGAAGTTTTTCCTGTTCCTGGTGCTATTTCTGAAGTAATTTCCAGAGAATGGAATAATTTGGGTAATTCATTTACTCCTTCTAAACGTTTTAAGCAATTATATCCTGTACCGTCCGACAGATTAGAGTTTTGGGACAAAATCCCTAAAGTTGATGGGGCTATTTCTACCCTTGCTAAACGTACTACTATTCCTACGGCAGATGGTACTTCCTTTAAGGATCCTTTAGATAGGAAAATTGAATTCTTTCTAAGAAAAGCTTATCTGTGTTCAGGTAATCTTCTTAGACCTGCTATATCATTGGCTGATGTTGCTGCAGCTTCAACTTTTTGGTTGGAAACTTTAGCGCAACAAGTAACAGATCATGATTCTCATAATATTATTATTCTTCTTCAACATGCTAATAATTTTATCTGTGATGCCATTTTTGATATTATCAGAGTTGATGTCAGGTTTATGTCTTTAGCTATTTTAGCTAGAAGAGCTTTATGGCTTAAAACTTGGAATGCTGATATGTCTTCTAAATCGACTCTACTTTCCCTTTCTTTCCAGGGTAATAAATTATTTGGTTCCCAGTTGGATTCTATTATCTCAACTGTTACTGGTGGGAAAGGAACTTTTTTACCACAGGATAAAAAATCTAAAGGTAAGAACAGGGCTAATAATCGTTTTCGTTCCTTTCGTTTCAACAAAGAACAAAAGCCTGATCCTTCATCCTCAGGAGCAGTTTCAGTTTGGAAACCATCTCCAGTCTGGAATAAATCCAAGCCTTCTAGAAAAGCAAAGCCAGCTTCTAAGTCCACATGAAGGTGCGGCCCTCATTCCAGCTCAGCTGGTAGGGGGCAGATTACGTTTTTTCAAAGAAATTTATTCTGTTCACAATCTTTGGATTCAGAACATTGTTTCAGAAGGGTACAGAATTGGTTTCAAGATAAGACCTCCTGCAAAGAGATTTTCTCCTGTTAAGTGTGGTCAGTCCACGGGTCATCATTACTTCTGGGATATTAACTCCTCCCCAACAGGAAGTGCAAAAGGATTCACCCAGCAGAGCTGCTATATAGCTCCTCTCCTCTACGTCACACCCAGTCATTCTCTTGCACCCAACTAATAGATAGGATGTGTGAGAGGACTGTGGTGATTATACTTAGTTTTATACCTTCAATCAAAAGTTTGTTATTTTATAACAGCACCGGAGTGTGTTGTTCCTTCTCTGGTAGAGTTTGAAGAAGAATCTACCTGAGTTTTTTGTATGATTTTAGCCGGCGTAGTTAAGATCATATTGCTGTTCTCGGCCATCTGAGGAGAGGTAAACTTCAGATCAGGGGACAGCGGGCAGGTTAATCTGCAAAGAGGTATGTAGCAGCATATTATTTTCTGACAATGGAATTTGACTGAGAAAATTCTGCCATACCGATATAATGTAATCTCAGCCTTAAATGCAGTAGTAGCAACTGGTATCAGGCTGTCATGTATGTATATTTTACACTTCAGTATTCTGGGGAATGGCACTTCACTGGGATAATACTGTATGCATAAGACTTTAGCCTAATTTGCAGTGACTAGCAACAGGCTTTCTAATGTCATTTCATTTATTTGATGTTAAACGTTTTTGCTGGCATGTTAAATCGTTTAATTTTCTGAGGTACTGGGTGAAAAAATGTTTTGGGCACTGTTTTTTTCCACTTGGCAGTCGTTTTATTTAATTTAAGACAGTTTACTGATCTCCCTCACTGTTGTGTGTGAGGGGGAGGGGCCTATTTTGGCGCTTTTGCTACGCATCAAAAAATTCAGTCAGAAGTCTCTTGTCTTCCCTGCATGATCCGGTTCGTCTCTACAGAGCTCAGGGGTCTTCAAAACTTATTTTGAGGGAGGTAATCACTCACAGCAGAGCTGTGAGGTTGTAGCTGACTGTGATAAAAAACGTTTATTTCTGTACTTTTTTTCTGCTATCAGGGTTAGTTATCCATTGCTAATGGGGGCAATCCTTTGCTAAAATTGTGTATTTACCGTAAAAGATTTGATGTTATAGTTTCTCAGTTTATTAGTTCTCAACTGTCATAACCTTTTTCTGTGCTTCTTAAAGGCACAGTACGTTTTCATATTATTTGTAAATTACTTTGAAAAGTATTTCCAAGTTGCTAGTTTAATTGCTAGTGTGTTAAACATGTCTGATTCAGAGGAATATCTCTGTGCTATATGTGCTAAAGCCAAAGTGGAGCCCAATAGAAATTTATGTACTAATTGCATTGATGCTACTTTAAATAAAAGTCAATCTGTACAAATTGAACATATTTCACCAAACAACGAGGGGAGAGTTATGCCGACTAACTCGCCTCACGTGTCAGTACCTGCATCTCCCGCTCGGGAGGTGCGTGATAATGTAGCGCCGAGTACATCAGGGCGGCCATTACAAATCACATTACAGGATATGGCTAATGTTATGACTGAAGTTTTGGCTAAATTACCAGAACTAAGAGGTAAGCGTGATCACTCTGGGGTGAGAACAGAGTGCGCTGTTGATAATAGGGCCATGTCTGATACTGCGTCACAGTATGCTGAACATGAGGACGGAGAGCTTCAATCAGCAGGTGACGGTTCTGATCCCAATAGAATGGATTCAGACATTTCTAATTTTAAGTTTAAACTCGAAAACCTCCGTGTACTGTTAGGGGAGGTTTTAGCAGCTCTAAATGATTGTAACACCGTTGCAATCCCAGAGAAATTATGTAGGCTGGATAGATACTATGCGGTACCGGCGAGTACTGACGTATTTCCTATACCTAAGAGGCTTACAGAGATAATTGCTAAGGAGTGGGATAGGCCCGGTGTACCCTTTTCCCCCCCTCCTGTGTTTAGAAAAATGTTTCCAATAGACGCCACCACACGGGACTTATGGCAGACGGTCCCTAAGGTGGAGGGAGCGGTTTCTACTCTGGCTAAGCATACCACTATCCCGGTGGAGGATAGCTGTGCCTTTTCAGATCCAATGGATAAAAAATTAGAGGGTTACCTTAAGAAAATGTTTGTTCAACAAGGTTTTATATTGCAACCCCTTGCATGTATTGCGTCTGTCACGGCCGCGGCCGCTTTTTGGTCCGAGTCCCTGGAAGAGACTCTTGACTCAATAACTATAGATGAGATTTCAAACAAGCTTAAGACACTTAAGCTATCTAATTCATTTATTTCGGATGCCGTAGTACATTTAACTAAACTTACGGCCAAGAATTCCGGATTCGCCATTCAGGCACGCAGAGCACTGTGGCTAAAATCCTGGTCAGCTGACGTTACTTCTAAATCTAAATTACTTAACATACCTTTCAAAGGGCAGACCTTATTCGGGCCCGTGTTGAAAGAAATTATCGCTGACATTACAGGAGGTAAGGGCCATGCCCTGCCTCAAGACAGAGCCAAACCTAAGGCTAGACAGTCTAATTTTCGTTCCTTTCGGAATTTCAAAGCAGGAGCAGCATCAACTTCCTCTGCACCAAAACAGGAAGGAGCTGTTGCTCGCTACAGACAAGGCTGGAGACCTAACCAGTCCTGGAACAAGGGCAAGCAGGCCAGGAAACCTGCTGCTGCCCCTAAGACAGCATAAAGTGAGGGCCCCCGATCCAGGAACGGATCTAGTGGGGGGCAGACTTTCTCTCTTCGCCCAGGCTTGGGCAAGAGATGTCCAGGATCCCTGGGCGTTAGAGATCATATCTCAGGGATACCTTCTGGACTTCAAATCCTCTCCCCCAAAAGGGAGATTTCATCTGTCATGTTTGTCAACAAACCAAATAAAGAAAGAGGCGTTTCTACGCTGTGTACAAGATCTTTTACTAATGGGAGTGATCCATCCGGTTCCGCGGTCAGAACAAGGACAAGGGTTTTACTCAAATCTGTTTGTGGTTCCCAAAAAAGAGGGAACGTTCAGGCCAATCCTGGATTTAAAAATCCTAAACAAATTCCTAAGAGTTCCATCGTTCAAAATGGAAACTATTCGGACAATCTTACCCATGATCCAAAAGGGTCAGTACATGACCACAGTGGATTTAAAGGATGCTTACCTTCACATACCGATTCACAAAGATCATTACCGGTATCTAAGGTTTGCCTTCCTAGACAGGCATTACCAGTTTGTAGCTCTTCCATTCGGATTGGCTACGGCTCCAAGAATCTTCATGAAGGTTCTGGGTGCTCTTCTGGCGGTACTAAGACCGCGAGGAATTTCGGTAGCTCCGTACCTAGACGACATTCTGATACAAGCTTAAAGCTTTCAAACTGCCAAGTCTCATACAGAGTTAGTACTGGCATTTCTAAGGTCGCATGGATGGAAGGTGAACGAAAAGAAGAGTTCTCTCTTTCCACTCACAAGAGTTCCCTTCTTGGGGACTCTTATAGATTCTGTAGAAATGAAGATTTACCTGACAGAAGACAGGTTAACAAAGCTTCAAAATGCATGCCGTGTCCTTCATTCCATTCAACACCCGTCAGTAGCTCAATGCATGGAGGTGATCGGCTTAATGGTAGCGGCAATGGACATAGTACCCTTTGCACGCCTACATCTCAGACCGCTGCAATTGTGCATGCTAAGTCAGTGGAATGGGGATTACTCAGACTTGTCCCCTACTCTGAATCTGGATCAAGAGACCAGAAATTCTCTTCTATGGTGGCTTTCTCGGCCACATCTGTCCAGGGGGATGCCATTCTGCAGGCCAGACTGGACAATTGTAACAACAGACACCAGCCTACTAGGTTGGGGCGCTGTCTGGAATTCTCTGAAGGCTCAGGGACAATGGAATCAGGAGGAGAGTCTCCTGCCAATAAACATTCTGGAATTGAGAGCAGTTCTCAATGCCCTTCTGGCTTGGCCCCAGTTAACAACTCGGGGGTTCATCAGGTTTCAGTCGGACAACATCACAACTGTAGCTTACATCAACCATCAGGGAGGGACAAGAAGCTCCCTAGCAATGATGGAAGTATCAAAGATAATTCGCTGGGCAGAGTCTCACTCTTGCCACCTGTCAGCAATCCACATCCCGGGAGTGGAGAACTTGGAGGCGGATTTCCTAAGTCGTCAGACTTTTCATCCGGGGGAGTGGGAACTTCATCCGGAGGTCTTTGCCCAAATACTTCGACGTTGGGGCAAACCAGAGATAGATCTCATGGCGTCTCGACAGAACGCCAAGCTTCCTCGTTACGGGTCCAGATCCAGGGATCCGGGAGCGGTTCTGATAGATGCTTTGACAGCACCTTGGACCTTCGGGATGGCTTATGTGTTTCCACCCTTCCCGATGCTTCCTCGATTGATTGCCAGAATCAAACAGGAGAGAGCATCAGTTATTCTAATAGCGCCTGCATGGCCATGCATGACTTGGTATGCAGATCTAGTGGACATGTCATCCTGTCCACCTTGGTCTCTACCTCTGAAACAGGACCTTCTGATCCAGGGTCCCTTCAAACATCAAAATCTAATTTCTCTGAAGCTGACTGCTTGGAAATTGAACGCTTGATCTTATCAAAACGTGGTTTTTCTGAGTCAGTTATTGATACCTTAATACAGGCTAGGAAGCCTGTTACCAGAAAGATTTACCATAAGATATGGCGCAAATACTTATATTGGTGCGAATCCAAGAGTTACTCATGGAGTAAGGTTAGGATTCCTAGGATATTGTCTTTTCTACAAGAAGGTTTAGAAAAGGGTTTATCCGCTAGTTCCTTAAAGGGACAGATTTCAGCTCTGTCCATTCTTTTACACAAACGTCTGTCAGAAGTTCCGGACGTTCAAGCTTTTTGTCAGGCTTTAGCTAGGATCAAGCCTGTGTTTAAAACTGTTGCTCCACCATGGAGTTTGAACTTAGTTCTTAATGTTTTACAGGGTGTTCCGTTTGAACCCCTTCATTCCATTGATATCAAGCTGTTATCTTGGAAAGTTCTGTTTTTAATGGCGATTTCCTCGGCTCGAAGAGTCTCTGAGTTATCTGCCTTACATTGTGATTCTCCTTATCTGATTTTTCATTCAGACAAGGTAGTTCTGCGTACTAAACCTGGGTTCCTACCTAAGGTGGTCACTAACAGGAATATCAATCAAGAGATTGTTGTTCCATCTTTGTGTCCTAATCCTTCTTCGAAGAAGGAACGTCTGCTACACAATCTAGATGTAGTCCGTGCCCTGAAATTTTATCTACAGGCAACTAAGGATTTTCGACAAACGTCTTCCCTGTTTGTCGTTTTTTCTGGTCAGAGGAGAGGTCAAAAAGCTTCGACTACCTCTCTCTCTTTTTGGCTTCGTAGCATAATACGGTTAGCCTATGAGACTGCTGGACAGCAGCCTCCTGAAAGAATTACAGCACATTCTACTAGAGCTGTGGCTTCCACTTGGGCCTTTAAGAATGAGGCTTCTGTTGAACAGATTTGCAAGGCTGCAACTTGGTCTTCTCTTCATACTTTTTCCAAATTTTACAAATTTGACACTTTTGCTTCTTCGGAGGCTGTTTTTGGGAGAAAGGTTCTTCAGGCAGTGATTCCTTCCGTATAAAGAGCCTGCCTGTCCCTCCCGTCATCCGTGTACTTTAGCTTTGGTATTGGTATCCCAGAAGTAATGATGACCCGTGGACTGACCACACTTAACAGGAGAAAACAAAATTTATGCTTACCTGATAAATTCCTTTCTCCTGTAGTGTGGTCAGTCCACGGCCCGCCCTGTTTTTTATGGCAGGTCTAAAAAAAATTTTTAAATTATACTCCAGTCACCACTGCACCCTTTGGCTTCTCCTTTCTCGTTGGTTCTTGGTCGAATGACTGGGTGTGACGTAGAGGCGAGGAGCTATATAGCAGCTCTGCTGGGTGAATCCTCTTGCACTTCCTGTTGGGGAGGAGTTAATATCCCAGAAGTAATGATGACCCGTGGACTGACCACACTACAGGAGAAAGGAATTTATCAGGTAAGCATAAATTTTGTTTTTTCTTTCCCGTGTCCCAGTAAACCCAGTGAAAGCTCAAGCATTTCTGAAATGTGTTTCAGATCTAGAGTTGGCTGGAGTAATTATGCCAGTTCCAGTTTTGGAACAGGGGCTGGGGTTTTATTCGAATCTCTTCATTGTACCCAAGAAGGAGAATTCCTTCAGACCAGTTCTGGATCTAAAAATATTGAATCGTTATGTAAGGATACCAACATTCAAAATGGTAACTGTAAGGACTATCTTGCCTTTTGTTCAGCAAGGGCATTATATGTCTATAATAGATTTGCAGGATGCATATCTGCATATTCAGATTCATCCAGCTCACTATCAGTTCCTGAGATTCTCTTTCCTGGACAAGCATTACCAGTTTGTGGCTCTGCCGTTTGGCCTAGCTACAGCTCCAAGAATTTTTACAAAGGTTCTCGGTGCCCTTCTGTCTGTAATCAGAGAACAGGGTATTGTGGTATTTCCTTATTTGGACGATATCTTGGTACTTGCTCAGTCTTCACATTTAGCAGAATCTCATACGAATCGACTTGTGTTGTTTCTTCAAGATCATGGTTGGAGGATCAATTCACTAAAACGTTCATTGATTCCTCAGACAAGGGTAACCTTTTTAGGTTTCCAGATAGATTCAGTGTCCATGACTCTGTCTTTGACAGACAAGAGACGTCTAAAATTGATTTCAGCTTGTCGAAACCTTCAGTCACAATCATTCCCTTCGGTAGCCTTATGCATGGAAATTCTAGGTCTTATGACTGCTGCATCGGACGCGATCCCCTTTGCTCGTTTTCACATGCGACCTCTTCAGCTCTGTATGCTGAACCAATGGTGCAGGGATTACACAAAGATATCTCAATTAATATCTTTAAAACCGATTGTCCGACATTCTCTGACGTGGTGGACAGATCACCATCGTTTAATTCAGGGGGCTTCTTTTGTTCTTCCGACCTGGACTATAATCTCAACAGATGCAAGTCTTACAGGTTGGGGAGCTGTGTGGGGGTCTCTGACGGCACAAGGGGTTTGGGAATCTGGAGGTGAGTTTACTGATCAATATTTTGGAACTCCGTGCAATTTTCAGAGCTCTTCAGTCTTGGCCTCTTCTGAAGAGAGAGTCGTTCATTTGTTTTCAGACAGACAATGTCACAACTGTGGCATACATCAATCATCAAGGAGGGACTCACAGTCCTCTGGCTATGAAAGAAGTATCTCGAATTCTGGTTTGGGCAGAATCCAGCTCCTGTCTAATCTCTGCGGTTCATATCCCAGGTATAGACAATTGGAAAGCGGATTATCTCAGTCGCCAAACGTTGCATCCGGGTGAATGGTCTCTTCACCCAGAGGTATTTCTTCAGATTGTTCAAATGTGGGAACTCCCAGAAATAGATCTGATGGCTTCTCATCTAAACAAGAAACTTCCCAGGTATCTGTCCAGATCCCGGGATCCTCAGGCGGAGGCAGTGGATGCATTATCACTTCCTTGGAAGTATCATACTGCCTATATCTTTCCGCCTCTAGTTCTTCTTCCAAGAGTAATCTCCAAGATTCTGAAGGAATGCTCGTTTGTTCTGCTGGTAGCTCCAGCATGGCCTCACAGGTTTTGGTATGCGGATCTTGTCCGGATAGCCTCTTGCCAGCCGTGGACTCTTCCGTTAAGACCAGACCTTCTGTCGCAAGGTCCTTTCTTCCATCAGGATCTCAAATCCTTAAATTTAAAGGTATGGAGATTGAACGCTTGATTCTTGGTCAAAGAGGTTTCTCTGACTCTGTGATTAATACTATGTTACAGGCTCGTAAATCTGTATCTAGAGAGATATATTATAGAGTCTGGAAGACTTATTTTTCTTGGTGTCTTTCTCATCATTTTTCCTGGCATTCTTTTAGAATTCCGAGAATTTTACAGTTTCTTCAGGATGGTTTAGATAAAGGTTTGTCCGCAAGTTCCTTGAAAGGACAAATCTCTGCTCTTTCTGTTCTTTTTCACAGAAAGATTGCTAATCTTCCTGATATTCATTGTTTTGTACAAGCTTTGGTTCGTATAAAACCTGTCATTAAGTCTATTTCTCCTCCTTGGAGTTTGAATTTGGTTCTGAGGGCTCTTCAAGTTCCTCCTTTTGAACCCATGCATTCATTGGACATTAAATTACTTTCTTGGAAAGTTTTGTTCCTTTTGGCCATCTCTTTTTTGCCTGAAGAGTCACTGAATTATCTGCTCTTTCTTGTGAGTCTCCTTTTCTGATTTTTCATCAGGATAAGGCGGTGTTGCGAACTTCTTTTGAATTTTTACCTAAGGTTGTGAATTCCAACAACATTAGTAGAGAAATTGTGGTTCCTTCATTATGTCCTAATCCTAAGAATTCTAAGGAGAAATCGTTGCATTCTTTGGATGTTGTTAGAGCTTTGAAATATTATGTTGAGGCTACTAAGTCTTTCCGAAAGACTTCTAGCCTATTTGTCATCTTTTCCGGTTCTAGAAAAGGTCAGAAAGCTTCTGCCATTTCTTTGGCATCTTGGTTGAAATCCTTAATTCACCATGCTTATGTCGAGTCTGGTAAAACTCCGCCTGCAAGGATTACAGCTCATTCTACTAGGTCAGTTTCTACTTCCTGGGCGTTTAGGAATGAGGTTTCGGTTGATCAGATTTGCAAAGCAGCAACTTGGTCCTCTTTGCATACTTTTACTAAATTCTACCATTTTGATGTGTTTTCTTCTTCTGAAGCAGTTTTTGGTAGAAAAGTACTTCAGGCAGCGGTTTCAGTTTGAATCTTCTGCTTATGTTTTCATTAAACTTTATTTTGGGTGTGGATTATTTTCAGCAGGAATTGGCTGTCTTTATTTTATCCCTCCCTCTCTAGTCACTATTGCGTGGAAAGATCCACATCTTGGGTAGTCATTATCCCATACGTCACTAGCTCATGGACTCTTGCTAATTACATGAAAGAAAACATAATTTATGTAAGAACTTACCTGATAAATTAATTTCTTTCATATTAGCAAGAGTCCATGAGGCCCACCCTTTTTGGTGGTTATGATTTTTTTTTTTTTTTTTTGTATAAAGCACAACTATTCCAATTCCTTATTTTATATGCTTTCGCACTTTTTTTTATCACCCCACTTCTTGGCTATTCGTTAAACTGATTTGTGGGTGTGGTGAGGGGTGTATTTATAGGCATTTTGAGGTTTGGGAAACTTTGCCCCTCCTGGTAGGAATGTATATCCCATACGTCACTAGCTCATGGACTCTTGCTAATATGAAAGAAATGAATTTATCAGGTAAGTTCTTACATAAATTATGTTTTTCCTATATTTAAAATAAAATCCACTTATTGAGTATTACAAATATAAATAAAACTTTACATTAACACAACTGTTTGTCTAATTTTTAAGAAGCAGAACACATTTTTTTAATTAAGCTAAACAAAACCATAAACTATTTGAAAATAGTTAGAATTAGAAAGAGGTAGACTATTGCTGTTAATAGCATTTAAGAAACTTTGCATTGAAATGCAAAAATGTCAACATGTCTACATGCTCCTGGCTGAGGCTGGCGCTATTTTGCCTGCAGAAGAGAAGAGGCGCTCAGATGGTGTTGAGGTGCATGAGATGCAGAACTAGGGTTTTGCCAAGGTGGGATATTTATATTTTTTAGCTCCATCAATGCTAAGTGTTTTCCACCTTGGCAGGGAGCCTCTCAAATAAAGTAAGCCTGGACTTTATTCTAACAAAAAAATATCTTAAATATCTATATGCAATGGTAAATAACCAGCTATAACATTAAGGAAAATAAGTTAAAATAAAAGATACAGTATCTCACAAAAGTGAGTACACCCCTCACATTTTTGCAAATTTTTTTTTATATCTTTTCATGTGACAACACTAAAGAAATGACACTTTGCTACAATGTAAAGTAGTGAGTGTACAGCCTGTATAACAGTGTAAATTTGCTGTCCCCTAAAAATAACTCAACACACGACGATTAATGTCTAAACCGTTGGCAACAAAAATGAGTACACCCCTAAGTGGAAATGTCCAAATTGGGCCCAAAGTGTCAATATTTGTCTTGTAAGATGTATCGAGTCTACGGATTCATCCATACTTGTGAGATATTCTCCTTCCCAACAGGAAGTGGCAGAGAGAGCACCCACAGCAGAGCTGTCTATATAGCTCCTCCCTTAGCCCCACCCCCAGTCATTCTCTCTGCCTGCTTAACTGCTAGGAAGGGCAAAGTGAGAGTGGTGACAAAATATGTATTTCCACCGTTTCCTCTCCTCCCACGTCTGGTTGCCAGAATCAAGCAGATGAGAGCTTCGGTGATTCTGATAGCGCCTGTGTGGCCACGCAGGACTTGGTATGCAGACCTGGTGGACATGTCATCTGTTCCACTGTGGACTCTGCTAATGAGGCAGGACCTTCTAATCCAAGGTCCGTTCAAGCATCCAAATCTAATTTCTCTGCGTCTGACTGCTTGGAGATTGAACGCCTGATTCTATCAAAGCATGGTTTCTCTGAGTCGGTCATTGATACCCTGATTCAGGCTAGAAAGCCTGTTACCAGGAAAATCTATCATAAGATTTGGCGCAAATATCTTTGTTGGTGTGAATCCAAGGGTTACTCATGGAGTAAGATTAGGATTCCTAGAATTTTGTCCTTTCTCCAAGAAGGATTGGAGAAAGGATTATCAGCTACTTCCTTAAAGGGACATATATCTGCTCTGTCTATTCTTTTACACAAACGTCTGGCAGATGTTCCAGACGTTAAAGCATTTAGTCAGGCCTTGGTCAGGATCAAGCCTGTATTTAAACCTGTTGCTCCGCCATGGAGCCTAAACTTGGTTCTTAAAGTTCTTCAAGGGGTTCTGTTTGAACCTATGCATTCCATAGATATTAAGCTTCTATCTTGGAAAGTTTTGTTTTTAGTTGCTATCTCTTCGGCTCGAAGAGTTTCTGAGTTATCTGCTTTACAGTGTGACTCACCTTATCTTGTTTTCTATGCAGATAAGGTGGTTTTACATATCAAACCTGGATTCCTTCCTAAGGTTGTTTCTAATGGGAATATCAATCAGGAAATTGTTGTTCCTTTGCTGTGTCCTAATCCTTCTTCAAAGAAGGAACGTCTGTTGCACAATCTTGATGTGGTTCGTGCTTTAAAGTTCTACTTACAAGCAACCAAAGATTTCCGTAAAACATCTTCATTTCTCCTGTTAAGTGTAGTCAGTCCACGGGTCATCATTACTTATGGGATATTAACTCCTCCCCAACAGGAAGTGCAAGAGGATCACCCAAGCAGAGCTGCTATATAGCTCCTCCCCTCTACGTCACACCCAGTCATTCTCTTGCACCCAACTAATAGATAGGATGTGTGAGAGGACTGTGGTGATTTAACTTAGTTTTTTATATCTTCAATCAAAAGTTTGTTATTTTAAACGACACCGGAGTGTGTTGTTTCCTTCTCAAAAAGGTAATTTTCCAGCCTCCAGTAGATTTTTAAAAGACCTTTATTAGTTTTTTACAGGGTCCATTGTAACAGTTGTTACAATGGACCCTGTAAAAAACTAATAAAGGTCTTTTAAAAATCTACTGGAGGCTGGAAAATTACCTTTTTGAAATTGACATTGGGGTTTGGCTAACCCTTTCCTGTGCCCCTGTTTGAAAAGGAGCTGTCTCTCATCACTTATTTACATTGTTTCCTTCTCAGGCAGAATTTGAAGAAGAATCTACCTGAGTTTTTGTATATGATCTT
Organism: Bombina bombina; assembly: GCF_027579735.1. Lineage (NCBI taxonomy): Eukaryota > Metazoa > Chordata > Amphibia > Anura > Bombinatoridae > Bombina > Bombina bombina. The sequence continues at coordinate 1,228,201,423 of NC_069501.1, read as the reverse complement.
AGCGGACGTAACTAAGATCCGTTTGCTGTTCTCGGCCATTCTGAGGAGTAAGGTAACTTCAGATCAGGGGACAGCGGGCAGGTTCACCTGCAAAGAGGTATGTTGCAGTATATTATTTTCTAAGGAATGGAATTGACTTTGAAAATACTGCTAATACCGATATAATGTAAGTACAGCCTTAAATGCAGTAGTAGCAACTGGTATCAGGCTGACATGTATATATGTTAACACTTAAGTATTTCTGGGGAATGGCACTTCACTGGGAAAATACTGTATGCATATATATTTTAGCCTAACTTGCAGTGGGAGCAACTAGCAGCAGGCTTTTTAAAGACATTTCATATATTTGATTTTAAACGTTTGCTGGCATGTTAAATCGTTTAATTCTCTGAGGTACTTGGTGAAAATTGCTTTGGGCTTTATTTTCCACATGGCTGTCGTTGTTTTAAATTAAAACAGTTTACTGAGCTCCCCTCACTGTTGTAGTGTGAGTGGGAGGGGCCTATTTTGGCGCTTTTACTACGCATCAGAAATTCAGTCACAGTCTGTCTTTTTCTCCCTGCATGATCCAGGACGTCTCCACAGAGCTCAGGGGTCTTCAAAACTAGTTTTGAGGGAGGTAATCACTCACAGCAGACCTGTGAGACTGTGCTTGACTGTGATAAAAACGTTTATATTGTCAATTGTTATACGTTTTTTTCTGATATTAAGGGTTAATCATCCATTGCTAATGTGTGCAATCCTTTGCTAATTTTCATATATATAACTAATCCGGTTCATTGTTATTCAACTGTGATAGTTTTTGTGTGCTTCTTAAAGGCACAGTAAGGTTTTTTACATATTGCTTGTAAATTTAGTTGAAAAGTATTTCCAAGCTTGCTAGTCTAATTGCTAGTTTGTTTAAACATGTCTGACTCAGAGGAAACTCTCTGTGCAATATGTTCAAAAGCCGAGGTGGAGCCCAATAGAAATTTATGTACTAATTGCATTGATGCTACTTTAAATAAAAGTCAATCTGTACATGTTAAGCAACATTCACCAGACAACGAGGGGGAAGTTATGCCGACTAACTTGCCTCACGTGTCAGTACCTGCATCTCCCGCGCAGGAGGTGCGTGATATTGTAACGCCAAGTACATCAGGGCGGCCATTACAAATCACTTTACAAGACATGGCTAACGTTATGACTGAAGTTTTGTCTAAATTGCCAGAACTTAGAGGTAAACGAGATCACTCTGGGATGAGAACAGAGTATACTGATAATGCTAGGGCCATGTCTGATACTGCGTCACAATATGCAGAGCATGAGGATGGAGAGCTTCATTCTGCGGGTGACGGATCTGATCCAAATAAATTGGATTCAGACATTTCAAATTTTAAGTTTAAGCTGGAAAACCTCCGTGTGTTGCTAGGGGAGGTGTTAGCAGCTCTGAATGATTGTAACACAGTTGCAATCCCAGAGAAAATGTGTAGGTTGGATAAATATTTTGCGGTACCGACGAGTACTGACGTTTTTCCTATACCTAAGAGACTTACTGAAATTATTACTAAGGAGTGGGACAGACCCGGTGTGCCTTTCTCACCCCCTCCTATATTCAGAAAAATGTTTCCAATAGACGCCACCACACGGGACTTATGGCAAACGGTCCCTAAGGTGGAGGGAGCAGTTTCTACTTTAGCTAAGCGTACCACTATCCCGGTGGAGGATAGCTGTGTTTTTTCCGATCCAATGGATAAAAAGTTAGAGGGTTACCTTAAGAAAATGTTTGTTCAACAAGGTTTTATATTACAACCCCTTGCATGCATTGCGCCTGTCACGGCTGCGGCTGCATTTTGGTTTGAGTCTCTGGAAGACACCCTTGACTCAGCGACATTAGATGAGATTTCACTTAAGCTTAAAACACTTAAGCTAGCTAATTCATTTATTTCCGATGCCGTAGTACATTTAACTAAACTCACGGCTAAGAATTCCGGATTCGCCATTCAGGCACGCAGAGCGCTGTGGCTAAAATCCTGGTCAGCTGATGTAACTTCTAAATCGAAATTACTTAACATACCTTTCAAGGGGCAGACTTTATTCGGGCCCGGTTTGAAAGAAATTATCGCTGATATTACGGGAGGTAAAGGCCATGCCCTGCCTCAGGACAGAGCCAAACCTAGGGCTAGACAGTCTAATTTTCGTGCCTTTCGTAACTTCAAGGCAGGAGCAGCATCAACTTCCTCTGCTCCAAAACAGGAAGGAGCTGTTGCTCGCTACAGACAAGGCTGGAAACCTAACCAGACCTGGAACAAGGGCAAGCAGGCCAGAAAACCTGCTGCTGCCCCTAAGACAGCATGAAGGGAGAGCCCCCGATCCGGTAACGGATCTAGTGGGGGGCAGACTCTCTCTCTTCGCCCAGGCTTGGGCAAGAGATGTCCAGGATCCCTGGGCGTTGGAGATCATATCTCAGGGATATCTTCTGGACTTCAAAGCTTCTCCTCCACAAGGGAGATTTCACCTTTCAAGGTTGTCAACAAACCAGATAAAGAAAGAGGCGTTTCTACGCTGTGTACAAGACCTTTTACTAATGGGAGTGATCCACCCTGTTCCGCGGTCGGAACACGGACAAGGTTTTTACTCAAATCTGTTTGTGGTTCCCAAAAAAGAGGGAACCTTCAGACCAATATTGGATTTAAAGATCCTAAACAAATTCCTAAGAGTTCCATCATTCAAGATGGAAACTATTCGGACAATCTTACCCATGATCCAAAGAGGTCAGTACATGACCACAGTGGATTTAAAGGATGCTTACCTTCACATACCGATTCACAGAGAACATTACCGGTATCTAAGGTTTGCCTTCCTAGACAGGCATTACCAGTTTGTAGCTCTTCCCTTCGGGTTGGCTACGGCTCCAAGAATCTTTACAAAGGTTCTGGGCTCTCTTCTGGCGGTACTAAGACCGCGAGGAATTTCGGTAGCTCCGTACCTAGACGACATTCTGATTCAAGCGTCAAGCTTTCAAACTGCCAAGTCTCATACAGAGTTAGTACTGGCTTTTCTAAGGTCTCATGGGTGGAAAGTGAACGAGGAGAAGAGTTCTCTCTTACCACTCACAAGAGTTCCCTTCTTGGGGACTCTTATAGATTCTGTAGAAATGAAAATTTACCTGACAGAGGACAGGTTAACAAAGCTTCTAAATGCTTGCCGTGTCCTTCATTCCATTCAACACCCGTCAGTGGCTCAATGCATGGAGGTAATCGGCTTAATGGTAGCGGCAATGGACATAGTTCCTTTTGCACGCCTGCACCTCAGACAGCTGCAATTGTGCATGCTAAGTCAGTGGAATGGGGATTACTCAGATTTGTCCCCTACGCTGAATCTGGATCAGGAGACCAGAGATTCTCTTCTATGGTGGCTTTCTCGGCCGCATCTGTCCAGGGGGATGCCGTTCAGCAGACCAGACTGGACAATTGTAACTACAGACGCCAGTCTTCTAGTTTGGGGCGCTGTCTGGAATTCCCTGAAGGCTCAGTGATCATGGACTCAAGAGGAGAGTCTCCTTCCAATAAACATTCTGGAACTGAGAGCAGTTCTCAATGCCCTACTGGCTTGGCCTCAGTTAGCAACTCTGAGGTTTATCAGGTTTCAGTCGGACAACATCACGACTGTGGCCTACATCAACCATCAAGGAGGGACAAGAAGTTCCCTAGCGATGATGGAAGTCTCAAAGATAATTCGCTGGGCAGAGTCTCACTCTTGCCACCTGTCAGCGATCCACATCCCAGGAGTGGACAACTGGGAGGCGGATTTCCTAAGTCGCCAGACTTTTCATCCGGGGGAGTGGGAACTTCATCCGGAGGTCTTTGCCCAAATACTTCGACGTTGGGGCAAACCAGATATGGATCTCAGGGCGTCTCGCCAGAACGCCAAGCTTCCTCGTTACGGGTCCAGGTCCAGGGACCCGGGAGCGGTCCTGATAGATGCTTTGACAGCACCTTGGACCTTCAGGATGGCTTATGTGTTTCCACCATTCCCGATGCTTCCTCGTTTGATTGCAAGGATCAAACAGGAGAAGGCATCAGTGATTCTAATAGCACCTGCGTGGCCACGCAGGACCTGGTATGCAGATCTAGTGGACATGTCATCCTGTCCACCTTGGTCTCTGCCTCTGAGACAGGACCTTCTAATTCAGGGTCCTTTCAAACATCAAAACCTAATTCCTCTGAAGCTGACTGCATGGAAATTGAACGCTTAATTTTATCAAAGCGTGGATTTCCAGAGCCAGTAATTGATACCTTAATACAGGCTAGGAAATCTGTTACCAGGAAAATTTACCATAAGATACGGCGTAAATACTTACACTGGTGCGAATCCAAGGGTTACTCATGGAGTAAGGTTAGGATTCCTAGGATATTGTCCTTTCTACAAGAAGGTTTAGAAAAGGGTTTATCTGCTAGTTCGTTAAAAGGACAGATCTCAGCTCTGTCCATCCTTTTACACAAGCGTCTGTCAGAAGTTCCAGACGTTCAGGCTTTGGCCAGGATTAATCCTGTGTTTAAATCTGTTGCTCCGCCGTGGAGCTTAAACTTAGTTCTTAACGTTTTACAGGGTGTTCCGTTTGAACCCCTTCACTCCATTGATATCAAGCTGTTATCTTGGAAAGTTCTGTTTTTAATGGCTATTTCCTCGGCTCGTAGAGTCTCTGAGTTATCGGCCTTACATTGTGATTCTCCTTATCTGATTTTTCATTCAGACAAGGTAGTTCTGCGTACAAAACCTGGGTTTTTACCTAAGGTAGTTTCCAATAAGAATATCAATCAAGAGATTGTTGTTCCATCATTGTGTCCTAACCCTTCCTCAAAGAAGGAACGACTTCTGTACAATCTAGATGTAGTCCGTGCCCTGAAATTTTATTTACAGGCAACTAAAGATTTTCGACAAACTTCTTCCCTGTTTGTCGTTTATTCTGGACAGAGGAGAGGTCAAAAAGCATCTGCTACCTCTCTATCCTTTTGGCTTCGTAGCATCATACGTTTAGCCTACGAGACTGCTGGACAGCAACCTCCTGAAAGGATTACAGCTCATTCTACTAGAGCTGTGACTTCCACTTGGGCCTTTAAGAACGAGGCCTCTGTTGAACAGATTTGCAAGGCTGCAACTTGGTCTTCTCTTCATACTTTTTCCAAATTTTACAAATTTGACACTTTTGCTTCTTCGGAGGCTGTTTTTGGGAGAAAGGTTCTTCAGGCAGTGGTTCCTTCCGTATAGAGATCCTGCCTGTCCCTCCCGTCATCCGTGTACTTAGCTTTGGTATTGGTATCCCATAAGTAATGATGACCCGTGGACTGACTACACTTAACAGGAGAAAACATAATTTATGCTTACCTGATAAATTCCTTTCTCCTGTAGTGTAGTCAGTCCACGGCCCGCCCTGTTTTTTAAGGCAGGTCTAAATTTTTTAATTATACTCCAGTCACCACTGCACCCTATAGTTTCTCCTTTCTCGTTTGGTTCCTGGTCGAATGACTGGGTGTGATGTAGAGGGGAGGAGCTATATAGCAGCTCTGCTTGGGTGATCCTCTTGCACTTCCTGTTGGGGAGGAGTTAATATCCCATAAGTAATGATGACCCGTGGACTGACTACACTACAGGAGAAAGGAATTTATCAGGTAAGCATAAATTATGTTTTTTTGTTGTCTATTCTGGTAAGCGGAGAGGTCAAAAGGCTGCGGCTACCTCTTTCATTTTGGCTGAAAAGCATCATCCGTATGGCTTATGAGACTGCTGGCCAGCAGCCTCCTGAATGAATTACTGCTCATTCTACTAGAGCAGTGGCTTCCACATGGGCTTTTAAAAATGAGGCTTCTGTTGAACAGATTTGTAAGGTGGCGACTTGGTCATCGCTTCATACTTTTTCAAAATTTTACAAATTCGATACTTTTGCTTCTTCAGAGGCTATTTTTGGGAGAAAGGTTCTACAAGCAGTGGTGCCTTCCGTTTAAGGTACCTGTCTTGTCCCTCCCTTCATCCGTGTCCTAAAGCTTTGGTATTGGTATCCCACAAGTATGGATGAATCTGTGGACTCGATACATCTTACAAGAGAAAACAGAATTTATGCTTACCTGATAAATTTCTTTCTCTTGTGATGTATCGAGTCCACGGCCCGCCCTGTCTATTTAAGACAGGTAGTATATTTTTATTTAAAAAACTTCAGTCACCACTGCACCCTATAGTTTCTCCTTTTTCTTCCTAGCCTTCGGTCGAATGACTGGGGGGTGGAGCTAAGGGAGGCGCTATATAGACAGCTCTGCTGTGGGTGCTCTCTCTGCCACTTCCTGTTGGGAAGGAGAATATCCCACAAGTATGGATGAATCCGTGGACTCAATACATCACAAGAGAGAGAAATTTAGCAGGTAAGCATAAATTCTGTTTTTGTGTGGCCATCATTTCTTTCATGTAATTGGCAAGAGTCCGTGAGCTAGTGACGTATGGGATATACAATCCTACCAGGAGGGACAAAGTTTCTCAAACCTCAAAATGACTATAAATACACCCCTCACCACAGCCACAATTCAGTGTTACAGACTTTGCCTCCTATGGAGGTGGTGAAGTAAGTTTGTGCTTGATTTTTATGATTTCTTCTGTGATAAGCACTTCTAAGCATTCTGAAGCCCAATTCCTCGTAGAGTACAGTGTTTATCAGAGGGATATGAAGAGAGTATCGCCTTTTTGATTTTATGGTTTCCCTCGCGGGAAATCTTTTCAAGGGTTTTCTGTTATCGGTCGTAGGGATTCATCTCCTACCTCCCTTTTCAGATTGACGATATACTCTTATATACCATTACTTCTGCTGATAGTTTTTAGTACTTGTTTGGCTATCTGCTGTATGTGGATGGATGTCTTTTGGTAAGTATGTATCATTATTTAAGACACTCTCAGCTATGGTTTGGCGCTTTATGTATAAAGTTTTAAATATATGTATTTTATTTATATTTGCCAAGAGTCAGGTCTATGTGTATTTCCCTTTGCAGTCTGGCAGTTTCGTTATGGGAATCATGTTTAAGGAAGTTTGTCTTACCTGGGTTATAGTCTTTTTCTCTTGTAAGGTATATCCAGTCCACGGATCATCCATTACTTGTGGGATATTCTCCTTCCCAACAGGAAGTTGCAAGAGGATCACCCACAGCAGAGCTGCTATATAGGTCCTCCCCTAACTGCCATATCCAGTCATTCTCTTGCAACTCTCGACAAGCATGGAAGTAGTAAGAGAGAAGTGGTGAAACGTAGTTGTTTTTTTCTTCAATCAAAAGTTTATTTTTAAATGGTACCGGAGTTGTACTATTTTTGTCCCAGGCAGAAAATAGAAGAAGAATCTGCCTGTGATTTCTATGATCTTAGCAGGTTGTAACTAAGATCCATTGCTGTTCTCACACATAACTGAAGAGAGAGGTAACTTCAGCTGGGGAATGGCGTGCAGGTTATCCTGCTATGAGGTATGTGCAGTTATTTTTTTTTTCTAGAGATGTAAATGCTAGAAAATGCTGCCGATACCAGATTTATGTAAGGTAAGCCTGAATACAGTGATTTAATAGCGACTGGTATCATGCTTAATGTCAGAGGTAATACTCTTATACATTTTCAATTCCTGTTATATAAAACGTTTGCTGGAAGTGTTTAAACGTTTTTATATATGTTCTGGTGATACAACTTTATTGGGGCCTAGTTTTTTTCCACATGGCTGGCTTAAATTTGCATAGAAACAGTTTTCTTAGGCTCTCCACTGTTTAGACATGAGTGGGAGGGGCCTAATTTACCATGATCACTACAGATGCGAGTCTTTTAGGTTGGAAGGCTGTTTGGGGATCTTTGTCAGCATAAGGGGTTTGGAAAGCTCAGGAGGCGAGATTACCAATTGATATTTTGGAACTCCGTGCATTTTTCAGAGTTCTTCAGTTTTGGCTTCTTTTTGAAGAAAGAGACGTTTATTGTTTTTCAGACAGACAATGTCACAACTGTGGCGTATGTCAATCATCAGGGTGGGACTCTCAGTTCTTAGGCTGTGAAAGAAGTATCTCGGATATTTGCTTGGACTAAATCCAGCTCCTGTCTAATTTCTGCGGTCCATTTTCCAGTTATAGACAATTGGGAGACGGATTATCTCTGCCAATCAAGCTTTACATCCGGGAGAATGGTCTTTACCTAGATTTGTTTTTTAAAATTGTTCAGATGTGTGGGCTTCCAGAGACAGATCTGATGGCATCCCATCTAAACAAGGAACTTCCCAGGGGCCTATTCAGGTCCGGGGATCCTCTGGCGGAAGCAGTGTATGCATTGACACTTCCTTGGCGTTATCAATCTGCCTATATTTTTTCACCTCTGGTTCTTCTTTTTAGAGGGATTTTATAAATCATCAGGGAGCAATCTTTTGTGTTGCTGGTGGCTCCAGTATTGCCACACAGGTTTTGGTATATGGTTCTTGTTCGGATGTCCAGTTGCCAATCTTGGTCACTTCCATTAAGGCCAGACCTTATATCTTAACATTCATTTTTTCCATCAGGAACTCAAATTATTAATTTGATGGTATGGAGTTTTAACGCTTAGTACTTAGTCATAGAAGTTCTTTGACTCAGTGATTAATACTATGTTGCAGGCTCGTAAATCTGTGTCTAGTAAGATTTATTATCGAGTTTGAAAGATTTACATCTCTTGATGCTCTTTTCATAAATTCTCTTGGCATTCTTTTAGAATTCCTAGGTTTTTATAGTTTTCTTCAGGATGGTTTAGATAAGGGGTTTTATCTGCAAGTTCCTTTCAAGGACAAATCTCTGCTTTTTCTGTGCTGTTTTCATAGAAAAATTTGCTAATCTTTCTGTTGTTCATTGTTTTGTTCAGGCTTTGGTTCGTATCAAGTCTGTCATTTAAGCCAATTTCTCCTCTTTGGAGTCTTAATTTGGTTCTGAGGGCTTTACAGGCTCTTCCGATTGAGCATACGCTTTCTTTGGACATTTTAATTACTTTCTTGGAAAGTATTGTTCCTTTAGACATCTCTTCAGCTAGTTCAGTTTTTGAATTATCTGCTCTTTCTTGTGAGTCTCCTTTTTCTGATTTTTCATCAGGCTAAGGTGGTTTTACTGTCTTCTTTTCAATTTTTTCCTAATGTTGGGAATTTTAACAACATTAGTAGAGGAATTATTGTCTCTTCCTTGTGTCCTAATACTAAGAATTCTTTGGAGAGATTCTTACATTCTTTGGATGTGGTAAGAGTTTTGAAATTATGTTGAAGCTATTCAGATTTCAGAAAGACTTCTAGTCTATTTGTTATCTTTTCTGGTTTTAGGAAAGGTCAGAAGGCTTCTGACATTTCTTTGGCTTCTTGGTTAAGCTTTTTGATTCATGTTGCTTATTTGGAGTCGGGTTAATCCCCGCCTCAGAGGATTACTACTCATTCTACTAGGTCAGTTTCTACTTCCTGGATTTTTAAGAATGAAGCTTCTGTTGATCAGATTTGCAAAGCAACAACTTGGTTTTCTTTGCATACTTTTACTAAATTCTACCATTTTGATGTTTTCTCTTCTTCAGAAGCAGTTTTTGGTAGAATAGTACTTCAGGCAGCTGTTTGATTCTTCTGCTTATAACTTCAGTTTTTTTCATTATAAAAATTGAAACTTTTTGATTTGGGTAGTGGATTAATTTTTCAGCGGAATTGGCTGTCTTTATTTTATCCCTCCCTCTCTAGTGACTCTTGCGTGGAAGTTCCACATCTTGGGTATCTGCTATCCCATACGTCACTAGCTCATGGACTCTTGCTAATTACATGAAAGAAAACATAATTTATGTAAGAACTTACCTGATAAATTCATTTCTTTCATATTAGCAAGAGTCCATGAGGCCCACCCTTTTTTGTGGTGGTTATGATTTTTTTGTATAAAGCACAATTATTCCAATTCCTTATTTTTGATGCTTTCGCTCCTTTCTTATCACCCCACTTCTTGGCTATTCGTTAAACTGAATTGTGGGTGTGGTGAGGGGTGTATTTATAGGCATTTTTAAGGTTTGGGAAACTTTGCCCCTCCTGGTAGGAATGTATATCCCATACCTCACTAGCTCATGGACTCTTGCTAATATGAAAGAAATGAATTTATCAGTTAAATTCTTACATAAATTATGTTTTCTCCTCCTTGGAGTCCTAATTTGGTTTTGAAGGCTTTGCAGGCTCCTCCCTTTGAGCCTATTCATTCTTTGGATATTAAACTACTTTCTTGGAAAATGTTGTTTCTTTTGGCTCTCTCTTCAGCTAGAAGAGTTTCCGAATTGTCTGCTCTCTCTTGTGAGTCTCCTTTTCGGATTTTCCATCAGGATAAGACTGTTTTGCTGACTTCGTTAAATTTCTTCCTAAGGTTGTGAATTCTAACATTAGTAGGGAAATTGTTGTTCCTTCCTTGTGTCCTATTCCTAAGAATTCTCTTGAAAGATCTTTACATTCTTTGGATGTTGTTAGAGCTTTGAAATATTATGTCGAAGCTACTAAAGATTTCAGGAAGACTTCTAGTCTATTTGTTGTTTTTTCTGGTACTAGGAAAGATCAGAAAGCCTCCGCCAATTCTTTGGCATCTTGGTTAAAGCTTTTGATTTACAAGGCTTATTTGAAGGCGGGACAGTCTCCGCCTCAGAGAATTACAGCTCATTCTACTAGATCAGTCGCCACTTCTTGGGATTTTAAGAGTGAAGCTTCGGTTGATCAGATTTGCAAAGCAGCAACTTGGTCTTCTTTGCATACATTTTTATTTACTAAATTTTACTATTTTGATGTATTTGCTTCCTCTGAAGCAGTCTTTGGTAGAAAAGTTCTTCAGGCAGCTGTTTCGATTTGATTCTTCTGCTTAAGATTTAAGTTTTTTTTTGTGAAATTTATGAGAGACTTGTTTTTTGTGGATTTAATTTTTTTCAGCGGAAAAAATTGTTTTTATTTTATCCCTCTCTTTCTAGTGACTCTTCTGTGGTCTCCCACATCTTGGGTATTTCTATCCCATATGTCACTAGCTCATGGACTCTTGCCAATTACATGAAAGAAAAGATAATTTATGTAAGAACTTACCTGATAAATTCATTTCTTTCATATTGGCAAGAGTCCATGAGGCCCACCCTTTTTATGGTGGTTATGATTTTTGTATAAAAGCACAATTTTATTTCCAGTTCCTCTTTTTGTATGCTTTTTAACTCCTTATGTTTTCACCCAACTACTTGGCTATTTGTAAAACTGAATTGTGGGTGTGGTGAGGGGTGTATTTATAGGCATTTTGAGGTTTGGGAAACTTTGCCCCCTCCTGGTAGGATTGTATATCCCATACGTCACTAGCTCATAGACTCTTGCCAATATGAAAGAAATGTAATTTATCCTTTAAGTTCTTACATAAATTATGTTTTTCTAGCACTGCCTTTACCCTCTTGGGCATGGAGTTCACCAGAGTTTCACAGGTTGCCACTGGAGTCCTCTTCCACTACTCCATGACGACATCACGGAGCTGGTGGATGTTAGAGACCTTGCGCTCCCCCACCTTCCGTTTGAGGGTGCCCCACAGATGCTCAATAGGGTTTAGGTCTTGAGACATGCTTGGCCAGTCCATCACCTATACCCTCAGCTTCTTTAGCAAGGCGGTGGTCGTCTTGGAGGTGTGTTTGGGGTCGTTATCATGTTGGAATACTGCCTTGCGGCCCAGTCTCCCAAGGGAGGGGATCATGCTCTGCTTCAGTATGTCACAGTACATGTTGGCATTCATGGTTCCCTCAATGAACTGTAGCTCCCCAGTGCCGGCAGCACTCATGCAGGCCCAGACCATGACACTCCCACCACCATGCTTGACTGTAGGCAAGACACACTTGTCTTTGTACTCCTCACGTAGTTGCCGCCCCACATGCTTGACACCATCTGAACCAAATAAGTTTATCTTGGTCTCATCGGACCACAGGACATGATTCCAGTAATCCATGTCCTTAGTCTGCTTGTCTTCAGCAAACTGCAGGCTTTCTTGTTTATCATCTTTAGAAGAGGCTTCCTTCTGAAACAACAGCCAGGTAGACCAATTTGATGCCGTGTGCGGCGTATGGTCTTAACACTGACAGGCTGACCCCGCACCCCTTCACAACCTCTGCAGCAGTGCTGGCAGCACTCATACATCTATTTCTCAAAGACAACCTCTGGATATGACGCTGAGCACGTGTACTCAACTTCTTTGGTCGACCATGGCGAGGCCTGTTTTGAGTGGACCTGTCCTGTGAATCCGCTGTATGGTCTTTCCCACCGTACTGCAGCTCAATTTCAGGGTCTTGGCAATCTTCTTATAGCCTAGGCCATGTTAATGTAGAGCAACAATTCTTTTTTTCAGATCCTCAGAGTTCTTTGCCATATGGTGCCATGTTGAACTTACAGTGTGAGTGAGTGTGAGAGCGATAACACCAAATTTAACACACCTGCTCCCCATTCACACCTGAGACCTTGTAACACTAACGAGTCACATGACACCGGGGAGGGAAAGTGGCTAATTGAGCCCAATTTGGACATTTCCACTTAGGGGTATACTAACTTTTGCCAACAGTTTAGACATTAATTGCTGTGTGTTGAGTTATTTTGAGGGGACAGCAAATTTACACAGTTATACAGGCTGTACGCTCGCTTCTTTATATTGTAGCAAAGTGTAATTTTCTTGTCACATGAAAAGATATAATAAAATATTTACAAAAATGTGAGGGGTGTACTCACTTTTGTGAGATACTGTATACGTTTATAGAGGTTGAATCTGATACATATCACAATTTATTAAGAATATAAAAAAAAAAACAATTAAAGTCAAAATCTCTAGGGACTAAAAATCAATAACAGTACAGTACACATAATCATCAATAGCAAGCGATCCGCTAATAATTGTGCAAACAGATAATAGTGCACATCAATTCAAATAATAAATCCCATTAATCTAGGGCTAGGGTGTAAATAACAAGCTCGGCACTATATCATGTAAAGCATAGTCCTAAATCACCTAATGTAATATAAACAATCCAAATGGTGACTTCTATTATTTTGGGGGCTGCACATAAGCCAGGAGTAGTTGTAAACTTATACTTTCCTGAAAAAGTGAAAAGTAAACGTCTGTCGATATCTTTTAGGCTAAGGACATAACGATAAAACACAATACCATGTGCAGGAGTTCATCAGAGTGAAGCAGCTGGTGCGGTGTGCAGACCAACTAATCGATAATGAGATTCGTTGACAACTATTTTCATAATCGATTATGTCGATTAGTTGTTGCAGCTCTAATTAATAGCAAGTAGCTAGCCGTGCTTTGCATTTGTATATAATTTACATAATACCAGTCAAAAGGTTGGACCCTTTTACTCACATAAGAGTTTTTCTTTACAATTCTAAAATGTGAAAACCAGTAATAATGAAGTATGGGGGAACAAATTATATCTATAATTACACTCCCAAAAACATTAAAAGCCAGAAATATTTTTTTTTTGTCGTCCTTGGATCCCCCCAGTCCTCGAATTTGTGAAGCCCGGATTTAATCAGAGTATATTCTTATTGTCGGTTATTGTTATTAATAAACAAGGGCTTGTTTATCTCTTGCAAATGCATTTAACACTTAATTGCACACCACAGCTGCTGAGCCATCAGTGGGTGGCATATTTATATATGCACTAATCACCGGCTGTGTCCTGCTTAGGAACTACAAGGGAGATAGTCCATTGCGCCACTTTAATCTAACCACTGCAAACAGTTTACATACATAGTGACACATGAAGATGTGCTTAATAATGACGTTCTAAGTAGAGTATTTTATTATTACATTAGAATGTCCCTATAAACAGGCATCATAATATCTGTCTTAAAGTGATGGTAAATCCAAGCGTTTAACAAAAAAAATATGAGAGACAGAAAACAAGCATCCCCTAAGCACTCAGAGGCAGAACCCTCCCCCCCACACACACACAAATTTACAGAATTACAAAGTCCCCAAAATATAACAAATATAATTATTCACATAAAACAACCTTTATTAATGAAAAGTTAAAAACATAAGTAAAAACATGTAAAAAAGGAAAAAAAAAAATGAAAATACTGGTGAGTCCTGGGCCTAGCAAAAAATAAATAAATATATAAATCAATATATAATAGCTATCATGGGAAAAAGTACAAAAGGAGTAACTATCCCCATTAAAATGTGTAGCACGAAACATAAAAAAGTCCCTTACATAAATCTGACTATTAAATATTCCGTGCTGGAGCCAGAAAAGGGTGGCGATCTGCTAACATTTTTGTGACACCCCATCGCAATTCTTTAAAAAGGACTAGGTATTCCCGTGCTTCTATCCCTGAAAACAGTCCAAAAATCATGTTATAACTATCAGGACAAATCCGTAAACTGGCCCAAAGGGCACGGGACTCATCAGGAAAGCCTGACGCACGTTTTGCATACAGCTTTAATAAAGCCTGGGTTAGTAACATCACACATGAAGTTTAAAGTGATGGTAAAACCAATAGCTGTGCGTGTCATCTTACAGTGTTCCGTGTGCATTCATCGCTATTGGTTTAGAGGGGCAAATGTCACCTCATTGGTAGAAGAGCGCTCTGCCTTGGGCAGCTGGAGCTGCTGAGTTTAGCGGGGTGGAGCGGCACAGTCAGGATGAGTTTAGCACCCTTTTTTTTTAATAACTGATCACTTAAACTCAACATTATTTTTAGTGAAGGTGAATCCTAGTGCTTGTTAATTGCTCGGATTTACCATCACTTTAACCTTCACTTGTGATTTTACTACCCCAGTGAGCATGTGTGAAAAAGGGGCCTAATTAGGTGTGAATGAGCATCTGCTAATTTTTATGTATGTATATGCATAGGTCTACTGCAAAATGTCTTATAAAAGCTGTATTAAACATTATATTGTGCCCCTCTTTACTGTGAAACTAAATCTATCACATCCCTGTATAAATAAAGGGAACTAATCGCTTGTTTTTTTATTGCAGAGAATTGTTCCTAAAGACTAATGCTCAGCTGACAATTCGATGTCGGCAGTTGCTCTCCGAACTTTCATATATTTATCCGATTGATGTGGTAAGTGACAGTGAATATAGCAAAATGTTATTGCACTGAAATTTTTACCTTGCTTTCTAACGATTTACTTTTTGTTGTTAGTATTGCACTTTGTGCGTAATCCCTGGATCTGAACAGATATTCATCACTTAAAATGTTTAACTATGTAGAGTAGAATGGTTTCCTAAACTTTCAAATTGCAGATTTGAAACATTTTTCTATACTAATCGTTTTGTATACTAGAAACATGCAACACATACAAGGGAATAAATTGTGCACAATAAAACCATAGCCAATGTCTTGCTGTATAGCTACATCAGATGACAACACTGAAATGGTATTATTTTTATATTCTCTATTGTACAATAAATGGTGTGGTTAGAGGCTTTAAACCTGTGACCAGTAATTGTAACTCTAATATAACTCTATATGTAATATCTCCAAAATAGAGGTATAAACCAGAAATTGATCATGAATTCGTAGTCTCAAAAATAAATTATAATGTCTCTTATATCATATAATGGCATTATTTATCAGTCAGGGGGGGAAAGTTAATATGAATAAAAAAAATTACTAGTCCACTCGATGTGCAATACAGTAAAATGTTTGTAAGCAGTAGTGGTATTCCACCGCTATATTACACACATACATCACACAAGTAACTGTAAACCATTAACACCCAACTTCAAAAGTAACAGTTTAATTACAGTTTTGTAAATATGATTATTTTATCATGAATCTTTAGCCTACTATGCTCACTATGACATCAGATAAATAATAATGATCATCACGTATATAGAATAAAATGTGTAAGGACATAAACTGTAAAATGGTAGAGTTACAGGATAATTTTTTAGTGTAGTTTGTGTGCATCCTGAATAAATATGTTTTCATGTTACCGTAAAACTCTGAAAGCCTGAGGCAAGTTTTAGTAGAATCCATTGTGCTGTGTACTTCCATGATAGATACGTTTTCTGTTTAGATCGCTTAAAGGGACATGAAACTATTTTTTTTTCTCATGATTCATTATAGAGCATACAATTTTAAACAGCTTTCCAACTTACTTAAATTATCTAATTTGCTTAATTCTCTTGATATCCTTTGTTGAAAAGCACACCTAGGTAGGCTTAGAGGCTGGGAACTAGCTGCTGACTGGTGGCTGCACACGCATAGCTATTATCATAAGCTTGCCAATATATGTTCTATCTGAATCATGAAAGAAAATTTTGGGGTTTCATGTCCCTCTAATGGCTGTGTCTGCTTGGGACAAGCAGGACTCTGTGGCTTCAGAGCGATACTTTAAAGGGACAGTCTAATCAAAATTAAACTTAAATGATTCAGATAGGACATACAATTTTAAACAACTTTTCAATTTATTTTTATCATCAAATTTGCTTTGTTCTTTTGCTATTCTTTGTTGAAAGATTAACCTAGATAGGCTCATATGCTAATTTCCAAGCCGTTGAAGGCCCCCTCATATCTCAGTGCATTTTGAATTTTTTACAGCTAGACAGTGCTAGTTCATGTGTGCCATATGGATAACATTGTGCTCACTTCTGTGGAATTATTTGAGTCAGCACTGATTGGTTAAAATGCAAACACGTGAAAAAAACTGAGATAAGGGGGTAGTCTGCAGAGGCTTAGATACAAGGTAATCACAGAGGTAAAAAGTTTATTAATATAACAGTGTTGGTTATGCAAAACTGGGAAATGGGTAATAAAGGAATTATCTATTTTTTTTAAACAATTTCAAGTAGACTGTCCCTTTAACTGTGTATAACCCCTTTACAGGGATTAAACAGACTTGCAAGATCGGAAGTACTAAAATCAGATGCTATAACAAATTATAGCGTCCTTTTTGCAGCGTCCCTTTTAACATAAACTCATGCTTTAATGTTTATATATATTTTAATCTAGTGGTTGACATTATTTCTTCTTCTTCTTCCCTTAACAGCAGGATCAAAAGGATTATTTCATATGTGGGGTGAAACTTCCCAATTCAGAGGATTTTCAAGGTATGTTGTTTTTTCTGTCAACTAATTCTTTATGGTTTCCTCCAAGATTATTCAAATAAATAAGAGGTTCCCACCAATTGAGAAAATTAATCACTCTTTAGACGAGTATATTATTCAAGGGCTGTTTATGTCTCCCTTCATTTAAAACAGCCACAAATGGTGCAGTAACGTTTGCATATTTTGCTACATTGGCTAAAAAGCTGCTCTCCCCCCCCCCTTTTAATCCTATTTCAGATTTTCTTTCACAAATAAAGATCGTCCAAGTTTATTGACTGTACAGTATGTTCAGTCTGGGCAGACAGTGCGGCTTGTTATTTTACTAATTACACATTCTGTTTGTTTGCTGTCTGTTGTTACTCCGGATGTTGTCATTATTATTTTTTTTTTAAAAAAGTGCACAGATAATTTAGATGCTTAAAGGGACGTAAAAGTGAAATAATAATATGCTCTGTCTGTGAGCATTTTTTTATTGCATGATTGCTGCATAAAACTGTGTTTTACACCTGCAAAAGCTTTCAGCATATTTATGTAGCTTTTAGAGCTTGAATAGACTACTGGGAGCTAGCTGAACACCGGTGAACCAATGACAAGGCATATGTGCGTAGCCTCTATTCAACAGGCAGAAGTAAATTGAAAGGTCTGTTAAAATTGTGCCTGCGCTGCATGAACCATACAAGTTTAAAGGAGCAGTCAAGTCAAAAATAAACTTTCATTATTCAGATAGGGCATGTCATTTTAAACAACTTTCCAGTTTACTTTTAGCATCAAATGTGCTTTGTTCTCTTGGTAATCTTAGTTAAAAGCTAAACCTAGGTAGTATCATATGATAATTTCTAAGCCCTTGAAGGCCGCCTCTTATCACATGCTTTTTTATTTGCTTTTCACAACAGGGGGGTTCTAGTTTATGTGAGCCATAGAGATAACATTGTGATCATACCCGTGGCTTGTGGCAGACACTGCACTAATTGGCTAAAATGCAAGTCAATAGATAATAAATAAAATGTCATGTGATCAGGGGGCTGTCAGAAGATGCTTAGCTACAAGGCAATCACAGAGGTAAAAAGTATATTAATATAACTGTGTTGGTTATGCAAAACTGGTGAATGGGTAATAAAGGGATTGTCCCTTTAATTCTCATTTCTCCTGTTAAGTGTAGTCAGTCCACGGGTCATCCATTACTTATGGGATTATAACTCCTCCCTAACAGGAAGTGCAAGAGGATCACCCAAGCAGAGCTGCTATACAGCTCCTCCCCTCTACGTCATACCCAGTCATTCTCTTGCACCTAACTAAAGATAGGACGTGTGAGAGGACTGTGGTGTGTTAAACTTAGTTTTTATTTCTTCAATCAAAAGTTTTTTATTTTAAACGGCACCGGAGTGTGTTGTTTGTTCTCAGGCAGCATTAGAAGAAGAATCTGCCTGAGTTTTCTATGATCTTAGCGGTCGTAACTAAGATCCACTTGCTGTTCTCAGCCATTCTGAGGAGTGAGGTAACTTCAGAACAGGGGATAGCATGCAGGGCCCACCTGCAAGGAGGTATGTGCAGTAAATTATTTTCTAAGGAATGGAATTGACTGAGAAAATACTCCTAATACCGATGTAATGTAAGTGCAGCCTTAAATGCAGTAGTAGCGACTGGTATCAGGCTGATATGTATGTATGTATACTCTGAGGTATTTCTGGGGAATGGAATTTCACTAAGAAAATACTGTCAATATTAAAGTAATATTTGAGCCTGCACTACAGTGAAAGCGACTAGCAGCAGGCTTATTAATAACATTTCATAATTTTATTTTTAAACGTTTACTGGCATGTTAATCGTTTTTTCTGAGGTACTTGGTGATAAAACTTTATGGGCTTGATTTTTACCACATGGCTGTCGTTTTTTTCTGCATAAAAACAGTTTACTGAGCTTCCCCACTGTTGTAATATGAGTGGGAGGGGCCTATTTTAGCGCTTTATTGCGCAGTAAAAATTTAGTCACAGTCTTCCTATTTCTTCCTCCATGATCCAGGACGTCTCTAAAGAGCCCAGGGGTCTCCAAAACTAGTTTTGAGGGAGGTAATCAGTCACAGCAGACCTGTGACAGTGTGTTTGACTGTGATAAAAACGTTTATTATTTCAACTGTTATCCGTTTTGGGTATTAAGGGGTTAATCATCCTTTTGCTGGTGGGTGCAATCCTCTGCTAACTTTATACATTTTCTGTTAAAATTTGGTTGTTTTAACATATTTGGTTCATTATTAATTCAACTGTGTCACATTTTTATGTTTCTTAAAGGCGCAGTAGCGTTTTTTTATATAGCTTGTAAATTTATTTAAAAGTTTTTTTCCAAGCTTGCTAGTGTTATTGCTAGTCTGTTTAAACATGTCTGACACAGATGAATCTGTTTGTTCACTATGTTTAAAGGCCAATGTGGAGCCCAATAGAAATTTGTGCACTCAATGTATAGATGTTACTTTGAATAAAAGTCAAACTTTATATGTTAAAAAAATATCACCAGACAACGAGTGGAAAGTTATGCCGACTAACTCTCCTCACGTGTCAGTACCTTCGCCTCCCGCTCAGGAGGTGCGTGATATTGTGGCGCCAACTACATCAGGGCGGCCCATACAAATCACTTTGCAAGACATGGCTAATGTTATGACTGAAGTACTATCTAAATTGCCAGAATTAAGAGGTAAACGCGATCACTCTGGGGTAAGAACAGAGTGCGCTGATAATAGTAGAGCCATGTCTGATACTGCGTCACAATTTGCAGAACATGAGGACGGAGAGCTTCATTCTGTGGGTGACGGATCTGATCCAAGTAAACTGGATTCAGAGATTTCAAATTTTAAATTTAAGCTTGAGAACCTCCATGTATTACTAGGGGAGGTATTAGCGGCTCTGAATGATTGTAACACGGTTGCAATTCCAGAGAAAGTATGTAGGCTGGATAAATATTTTGCAGTACCGGCGTGTACTGACGTTTTTCCTATACCTAAAAGGCTTACAGAAATTGTTAACAAGGAGTGGGATAGACCCGATGTGCCCTTTTCACCCCCTCCTATATTTAGAAAAATGTTTCCAATAGACGCCACCACACGGGACCTATGGCAGACGGTCCCTAAGGTGGAGGGAGCAGTTTCTACTCTGGCTAAGCGCACCACTATCCCGGTGGAGGATAGCTGTGCTTTTTCAGATCCAATGGATAAAAAGTTAGAGGGTTACCTTAAGAAAATGTTTGTTCAGCAAGGTTTTATATTACAACCCCTTGCATGCATCGAGCCTATCACTGCTGCGGCAGCATTCTGGTTTGAGTCTCTGGAAGAGACCCTTAGCACAGCTCCATTGGATGAGATTATGAACAAGCTTAAAGCCCTTAAGCTAGCTAATTCATTTATTTCTGATGCCGTAGTACACTTAACCAAACTTACGGCTAAGAACTCCGGATTCGCCATTCAAGCTCGCAGAGCGCTGTGGCTTAAATCCTGGTCAGCTGATGTGACTTCTAAATCTAAATTGCTTAATATTCCTTTCAAAGGGCAGACATTATTCGGGCCCGGCTTGAAAGAAATTATCGCTGACATTACTGGAGGTAAGGGCCATGCCCTGCCTCAAGACAGGGCCAAACCAAAGGCTAAACAGTCTAATTTTCGTGTCTTTCGTAATTTCAAGGCAGGAGCAGCATCAACTTCCTCCGCTCCAAGACAGGAAGGAACTGTTGCTCGCTACAGACAGGTCTGGAAACCTAACCAGTCCTGGAACAAGGGCAAGCAGGCCAGAAAACCTGCTGCTGCCCCTAAGACAGCATGAAGTGAGGGCCCCCGATCCGGAAACGGATATAGTGGGGGGCAGACTTTCTCTCTTTGCCCAGGCTTGGGCAAGAGATGTCCAGGATCCCTGGGCGTTGGAAATCATATCTCAGGGATATCTTCTGGACTTCAAAGCTTCTCCTCCACAAGGGAGATTTCATCTTTCAAGGTTATCAGCAAACCAGATAAAGAAAGAGGCGTTTCTACGCTGTCTACAAGACCTCTTACTAATGGGAGTGATCCACCCAGTTCCGCGGTCGGAACACGGGCAAGGATTCTATTCAAATCTGTTTGTGGTTCCCAAAAAAGAGGGAACCTTCAGACCAATCTTGGACTTAAAGATCCTAAACAAATTCCTAAGAGTTCCATCGTTCAAAATGGAAACTATTCGAACCATCTTACCCATGATCCAAGAGGGTCAGTACATGACCACAGTGGATTTAAAGGATGCCTACCTTCACATACCGATTCACAAGGATCATTTCCGGTATCTAAGATTTGCCTTCCTAAACAGGCGTTACCAGTTTGTAGCTCTTCCCTTCGGGTTAGCTACGGCTCCAAGAATCTTTACAAAGGTTCTGGGCTCTCTTCTGGCGGTACTAAGACCGCGAGGCATAGCGGTAGCTCCGTACCTAGACGACATTCTGATACAAGCGTCAAGTTTCCAAACTGCCAAGTCTCATACAGAGTTAGTTCTGGCATTTCTAAGGTCGCATGGGTGGAAGGTGAACGTAGAAAAGAGTTCTCTATTGCCACTCACAAGAGTTCCCTTTCTAGGGACTCTTATAGATTCTGTAGAAATGAAAATTTACCTGACGGAGGACAGGTTATCAAAACTTCTAAATGCTTGCCGTGTCCTTCATTCCATTCAACACCTGTCAGTGGCTCAGTGCATGGAGGTAATCGGCTTAATGGTAGCGGCAATGGACATAGTACCATTTGCGCGCCTGCATCTCAGACCGCTGCAATTGTGCGTGCTAAGTCAGTGGAATGGGGATTACTCAGATTTGTCCCCTCTGCTAAATCTGGATCAAGAGACCAGAGATTCTCTTCTATGGTGGCTTTCTCTGCCACATCTGTCCAAGGGGATGCCCTTCCGCAGGCCAGATTGGACGGTTGTAACAACGGACGCCAGCCTTCTAGGTTGGGGCGCAGTCTGGAATTCCCTGAAGGCTCAGGGATCATGGACTCAGGAGGAGAGACTCCTTCCAATAAACATTCTGGAATTAAGAGCAATTTTCAATGCTCTTCTGGCTTGGCCTCAGTTACAAACTCTGAGGTTCATCAGGTTTCAGTCGGACAACATCACGACTGTGGCTTACATCAACCATCAAGGAGGAACAAGGAGTTCCCTAGCGATGATGGAAGTCTCAAAGATAATTCGCTGGGCAGAGTCTCACTCTTGCCACCTGTCAGCGATCCACATCCCAGGCGTGGAGAACTGGGAGGCGGACGTTCTAAGTCTATGTGAATTGTCTTCCTGCGCTAAAGGCCAGGTTATGTGGACCTAAAGCTAAAACATTTGAGGTGACACTGATTAGATGGAAATGATCACCCAGGACATAGAATATGTTAAATATAAGCTAATATTTATTTTTGATAAGAGAGATGATTAAAATATATTCTTTGAAAACAATTTTATTAAAAATTGATTTATTAAAAAATTGATTAAAAATTGAATTTAATTGAATTTGTATTAAAAATGCTGATATATTAATGTTTTTCAGCAAAAATAACAGAGGCAAAAAGATAAAAAGATAAGATATAGGTGAGGTGAGTGTACTGAGCAGAGGATATAGTTAGTATACACAGAACATATAATTAGTATGTTAGTATAACAACAGATGCGGTTAGTATACAGCAGGTGTAATAAGTGCAGTGGATTTGATTGAGGTTAAAGTGTGAACTATAATGGGTCAGCTAAGGGTGTATAGGCTAAAGGTGTGTGTGCTAAAATGGTATATTAAACTAAAAGTGTGTAAACTAAACAGCTATAAAATGATTATACCTAAATTCATGTAGTGGACAAATGTGCAAAAAAGCAAAAAAGCAATGTTAATAGAGCTTAGCTAAAAGGTAAAGTTAATAGAGCTAGGTTAATATGGCTAAGTTATTATAACTAGAACAGCATAACTAAAATTAAGTATAAAAAATTGCCATTTCAAACACGATTGTAATAGAACTGTAAAAAGAATCAAAAGTTCTAAAAAAGTTCTTTTCTGTGCACAGATAAAGAGTGTTGGCATATGCAAAATGTTGGGCAAGTGAAATTTTTTCAGTGCCGTCTCCTTATTATGTTAAAAAGTACCTTGTAAGATCAGACTTAAAGTCTTTTTAGTAATTCAATCCTATGGTAAACGCAAATGAAGTAATCCGAAGTTCAGGTAATACCAGGTTACCTTTAGCAGCTTTTTTTCAAGGAAGCATCTGTCAGGTTGTTATTATGGTACCTTATTTCTTTCCTTGTCCTTTATGGTAAAGCCAGGTTACCACTAGGAATTTCAAGCCGCATACAGGACTGTTGTTAATGTGGTGCTTCCGCGTCTGGAAGCAGAGTAGTTCTCGTCCGGTCTTTTTTTCCTGCTGATGGTAGTCTGACGTCAGACTACGGTGGCTCAGTTTGGCCAAAAACGAAGTAACGCGTTTCGGTCGTGGACCTTTTTCAAACTTCTGATTTGCTCCGTGTCCGTCTTGGTCTTTATATAGCAGAGCTTATAGCTTGACGTATATAAGCACCTCCTTATTTATTGTCAAAAGGCTAACATCTATAGGAAATGGACAATTATCGTTATATATGGCTAATGATACAAAGCCAAACAGAAGAAAAAATTTCTAATCTTGAGATTAAATTACAAGATTTTAAGGAGAGTACAGAGTTTAAAGAGAAAGAGAAATCCATGAAAGAGAAACTGAAAAATACAAAAGAAGAAATAGTTCTAGTTAAAATCAAGAAACTTAAAAGAGACAGAGACGACTATGCTTCACATAAAATGGAAGCTAATCCTGAGAAATATATTACACATAGTTGGAGAGCAGAAAGGAGAAAAAACACAAATAATGCAACTACAAATGAAAACAACCCTGCACAAATAGAAAATGTAAATTATGAGAATCAACCCACTCCCAGAAATACACAAAATCACCACTTTAGACCTCCTTATAAACAAAACCATAATTACTATCACCATCAGAATAGACACCCTCAACACCATAACAATTCACATAGACCACAATACAACAGAGCAATGCACCCAAATTTCCAACAAAATGGAAACACATTTTACCAGGGAAGAAACCAATACCACAATGAAAATACTTCTCAAAACTCACATTACAATTGGGATCATTTTGATCGTAGAAAACATTTTCAATATAGAAACCGATTTCAGCACGAAGATCAATTTCAACACAGAAATCAATTTCAGCATAGAGATCAATTTCAGCAAAATGATCAATTTCAGCATAGAAATCAATACCAGCACGAGAGAAATCAATACCAACACGAGAGACATTTTGAATATGAGAATAATACTACTCATCAGAATCACTATACACCACATTTTAGGAGAGATGACCACAATAGGACAGATTATCATCACAAACCCAATTATTCCAACAGGCCACCAAGCACTAATGAACAACCTGCCATCTCCACATCAAATAGATATTCTATTTTAAATACAGATATAAATGAATCCCAACAAAACAAAAGCAAATCTACAGAAGTATTAGATACATCAAATTTTTCAAATATAGGATCAAACAAAGTGCCTTTTTTAGACAAAGGTCACACGAGTCAACTAAAAGATCCACAAACACCCACACAAGCAAACACACCTCAATCAGAAAGAGCACAAAGGAAAAGAAGAGCATCAGAAAACGAGGAAAGAGAGGGAGAGGAGAACAGACAAATAAAAAACATAAGACAAAGATAGAGAGTAAAGGAATATACAATCTTAGCGAAAATACATTAGATGAAAATGAGATAAAAATTTTGAACAAAGGATTGTCCTTCGCCCCCACACAAAGGTTAAATAAATTCAACACGTATATCGATGTACACAAATACATAAGGAACATAACAGTCAAAAAATGGTTTCTAAAAACCTCTTTGGAGAGAGAAATAATTTCGAATCAAGATGTGGAAAAAGATAGTTTTGTACACACTAACTTAAAACAAAAATCCACTTTTTACCCAAAACATATCAAAGGGGGAGCAATAGAAACTTTTGAAAAAATGGTCTTAGACGACATCAAAGGTTTACATGAAAATAAACTAAATAAGACACGTTCAAATATTGATAAAAAACAATATGAAGCTATCAAAAGACTAGAAAAGAACAAAAACATTATAGTCAAACCGGCAGACAAAGGAGGGGGCATAGTGATTCTAGATAAATTGAAATACACAGACATGGCATATACTTTACTGAACGATAATAAGACATATAAAACACTAAACAAAGATCCCACCCCTATTTACAAAAAAGAACTAGATACATTTCTCTTAAAAGCTAACGAATCAGGCATTCTGAATGATAAAGAATATGCCTTTCTGTCGATAAAGTTTCCAAAAATCCCACTCTTTTATTGTCTACCCAAGATACACAAAAGTCTTATTTCTCCCCCAGGCCGCCCTATAATATCAGGGATTGGCTCACTTACGGCAAATTTATCGCAATATGTAGACCAATACCTACAAAAGTATGTAGTCAGTCTCCCCTCATATCTAAAAGACTCTACAGAAGTTTTAAATATATTACAAAATCTAGAATGGGAAAGCGATTATATTTTGGCCACATGCGATGTGTCGGCACTTTATACATGTATAGAACATCCTAAGGGTTTAGAAGCAGTCGAATTCTATCTAAATAAAGATCACTCCCTACCAAAAGAGCAAAAAGAATTCATTATAGAGAGTATTAAGTTTATCCTCAATCACAACTTTTTTGTTTTTGAGGAAAAAATTTTCGTTCAGCAATGTGGCACAGCAATGGGAACCAGGTTTGCTCCCAGCTATGCCAATTTATTTATGGGTCTCTGGGAACATATTTTTCTAGACTCCATAGATCTGGGAGCAAACCTGGTTCTCTACAAGAGGTATATAGACGATATTCTGATAGTGTGGAAAGGGGAAATAGAAGAACTAGACTGGTTTATATCTCGCATGAACAACAATCTAAACAATCTAAAATTCACCTATACCAGCAGCCACTCGAATATCCAATTTTTAGATTTAGATATCAGAATAGAAGCAAATAAAATCTTTACCAAAACCTATTTTAAACCTGTTGACACAAATAACTATATACATGCGACCAGCTGCCATCTAGAGAGATGGAAGGACAATATTCCGAAAAGTCAATTCACTAGGATACGAAAGAACTGTAATAACGAGGAAGATTATTTACAACAGTCAAATATTTTAATAAATAGATTCACAGAGCGGGGATACAAAAAAAAAAGTAATAGAAGCAGAAATGCTCATGTGCAAAGATAAACCAAGGGAAAAACTGCTCAATACACACAAAAAAGATAAGTTAAAAAATGGAGACATTTTTCTTCCATTTATAACACAGTATAATTGCAATAAAGAGATCATAGAAAGAATAATGAAAAAGCACTGGCCCATCCTGAAAATAGACACAGTCTTGGGTTCGTCTCTACCTGAATATCCACAAATAGTATATAAAAAATAAAAAAATCTAAAGAACATGTTAGTACCCACAGATCTAAAAAAGAAATTAAATATGAAAGACCAAAAAGACCTATGGGGAAGGGACGTGCAAGGATTTTTTCCATGCTGTACTTGCAAGGCCTGCAAATATGCCACAAAAAGAAAGTCTATTAGATCTACTACAACAGGCAAAGAATTCCACATAAAAGGGACCCATAGATGTACTGACAAACATATTATATATCTACTAGAATGTAGCTGTGGAACCCAGTATGTAGGTGAGTCGGATAGAACAGCTCGGGACCGTATTAGAGAACACATCTCATCCATTGAACACATGAATGATGATAGAAATAAAGAACTCCCAGTACCAAAACATTTCAAAGCATGCAATAATGGCAATTTGAAACATTTCAGCTATACTATTATAGATAAACTGAAGAGAAACTGGAGAGGAGGGAATCCAACTTATGCCCTCCTGAGATTAGAGGCCAAATGGATCTTTGATCTAGATACTCTAACCCCTAAAGGCATGAATTTAGAGTTCAATCTAGGGAGTTTTCTGCATGAATAAAGTATTTATATTATTTTCTATATAACAAATAAGACATAGTACGAACTTCTAGTCCTCTGATGGACGTCTAGGGATTAAATTTGTTCTACACTAACTGTCATTTGAAGACAATATATAATATAGTTCAATATAATGAAATATATAATACAGGTTAATATAATGAGTTATGTATTTCTAATCATAAAATTTTAAATTATAAACTTTAAATCATAGACTTTTACTATGTATACGTAGGCTCAATGAACAGATCAAAATATCAATTCATAATGATCCATTATTAAAATATTTAAATTATTAAAAATACCTCCCCTATAAACCATTATATATAACCATCTGTTTTATATATACTAAATAGCAGCATGTAATGTTTTCACCTTTTTTTCCCTATCCACGTAAGTTTTCAGAAAATCCAAAAATATAATTGGCTTATAAGCAATGTCACCCCCAAAATCAGTAAAACTTCGCAGGCAAAAAGTATACTATTTTACACTTCTACATATGATACTTTTTTATTAGATACACTTTTATGAGATATTTTTTAAAAATGACTTTCCCCCACTCGTAATATTGGTTTCTTTTAATTTTTTAGCTGTAATATATTCCTCTAACAATCAGTCTTTGTATCATTAGCCATATATAACGATAATTGCCCATTTCCTATAGATGTTAGCCTTTTGACAATAAATAAGGAGGTGCTTATATACGTCAAGCTATAAGCTCTGCTATATAAAGACCAAGACGGACACGGAGCAAATCAGAAGTTTGAAAAAGGTCCACGACCGAAACGCGTTACTTCGTTTTTGGCCAAACTGAGCCACCGTAGTCTGTGACGTCAGACTACCATCAGCTGGAAAAAAAGACCGGACGAGAACTACTCTGCTTCCAGACGCGGAAGCACCACATTAACAACAGTCCTGTATGCGGCTTGAAATTCCTAGTGGTAACCTGGCTTTACCATAAAGGACAAGGAAAGAAATAAGGTACCATAATAACAACCTGACAGATGCTTCCTTGAAAAAAAGCTGCTAAAGGTAACCTGGTATTACCTGAACTTCGGATTACTTCATTTGCGTTTACCATAGGATTGAATTACTAAAAAGACTTTAAGTCTGATCTTACAAGGTACTTTTTAACATAATAAGGAGACGGCACTGAAAAAATTTCACTTGCCCAACATTTTGCATATGCCAACACTCTTTATCTGTGCATAGAAAAGAACTTTTTCTTCTGTTAAGTGTGATCAGTCCACGGGTCATCATTACTTGTGGGATATTAACTGCTCCCCTACAGGAAGTGCAAGAGGATTCACCCAGCAGAGTTGCTATATAGCTCCTCCCCTCTACGTCACCCCCAGTCATTCTCTTGCACCCAACGACTAGATAGGATGTGTGAGAGGACTATGGTGATATATTTAGTTTTTATATCTTCAATCAAAAGTTTGTTATTTTATAATAGCACCGGAGTGTGTTATTCCTTCTCTGGTAGAATTTGAAGAAGAATCTACCTGAGTTTTTCTATGATTTTAGCCGGAGTAGTTAAGATCATATTGCTGTTTCTCGGCCATCTGAGGAGAGGTAAACTTCAGATCAGGGGACAGCAGGCAGATTAATCTGCAAAGAGGTATGTAGCAGTTTATTATTTTCTGACATGGAATTGATGAGAAAATCCTGCCATACCGTTATAATGTAAACTCAGCCTTGAATGCAGTAGATGTAGCTGATATCAGGCTGTCATGTATGTATATTTTACACTTCAGTTTTCTGGGAAATGGTACTTCTCTGGCTTTTAAACTGTATACATAGACTTAACCTATTTTGCAGGGACTTGCAATAGGTTTTAAATGACAATTAATTATTGAGGTAAAACGTTTTTTTGCTGGCATGTAAAAACGTTTTTTTCTCTGAGGTACTGGGTGAAAAAATGTTTTGGGCACTTTTTTTCCACTTGGCAATAGTTTTGATTTAAATTAGAGCAGTTCACTGATCCCTCTCACTGTTATGTGTGTGGGGGAGGGGCCATTTTGGTGCTTTCACTATGCATCAGAAAAACTCAGTCAGAGGTTTATTTTCTTCCTGCATGATCCGGTTCATCTCTACAGAGTTCAGGGATCTCAAGAGTCTTTTTTGAGGGAAGTAATCATTCACAGCAGAGCTGTGCTGATTGTATTGACTGTGATATAAAAAACGTTTATTTGTGTATTTTTTTTTCTGCTGCCTGGGTTAGTTATCATTTGCTGAGGGGAACAATCCTTTGCTAAAACTGTATATTCTGACAAAGATTGATGCTATAACTTAATTATTTTATCTGTTATAATATTTTCTGTGCTTCTTAAAGGCACAGTTCGTTTTCATATTATTTGTAAATTACTTTGAAAAGTATTTCCAAGTTGCTGTTTATTTGCTAGTGTGTTAAACATGTCTGATTCAGAGGAATATCTCTGTGTTATATGTGTTAATGCCAAAGTGGAGCCCAATAGAAATTTATGTACTAAATGTATTGATGCTACTTTAAAAAATAGTCAATCTGTACAAATTGAACATATTTCACCAAACAACGAGGGGAGAGTTATGCCGACTAACTCGCCTCACGTGTCAGTACCTGCATCTCCCGCTCAGGAGGTGCGTGATATTGTAGCGCCGAGTGCATCTGGGCGGCCATTACAAATCACATTACAAGATATGGCTACTGTTATGACTGAAGTTTTGGCTAAACTACCAGAACTAAGAGGTAAATGTGATCACTCTGGGATGAGAACAGAGTGCGCTGATAATGCAAGGGCCATGTCTGATACTGCGTCACAGTTTGCAGAACGTGAAGACGGAGAGCTTCATTCTGTGGGTGACGGTTCTGATCCAAATAAACTGGACTCAGACATTTCAAATTTTAAATTTAAGCTTGAGAACCTCCGTGTGTTACTAGGGGAGGTATTAGCGGCTCTGAATGATTGTAACACAGTTGCAATCCCAGAAAAAATGTTTAGGTTGGATAAATATTTTGCGGTACCGACGAGTACTGACGTTTTTCCTATACCTAAGAGACTTACTGACATTGTTACTAAGGAGTGGGATAGACCCGGTGTGCCTTTCTCACCCCCTCCTATATTCAGAAAAATGTTTCCAATAGACGCCGCCACACGGGACTTATGGCAAATGGTCCCTAAGGTGGAGGGAGCAGTTTCTACTTTAGCTAAGCGTACCACTATCCCAGTGGAGGATAGCTGTGCTTTTTCAGATCCAATGGATAAAAAATTAGAGGGTTACCTTAAGAAAATGTTTGTTCAACAAGGGTTTATATTGCAACCTCTTGCATGTATTGCGCCTGTCACGGCTGCAGCAGCATTTTGGTTTGAGTCTCTGGAAGAGACACTTCAATCATCCACACTAGATGACATCACACACAAACTTAAATTCCTTAAGTTTGCTAATTCATTTATTTCAGATGCCGTAGTACATTTAACTAAACTTGCGGCTAAAAATTCAGGATTCGCCATTCAGGCACGCAGAGCTCTGTGGCTAAAATCCTGGTCAGCTGATGTTACGTCTAAATCTAAATTGCTTAATATTCCTTTCAAAGGGCAGACCTTATTCGGGCCCGGCTTGAAAGAGATTATTGATGACATTACAGGAGGTAAAGGTCATTCCCTGCCTCAGGACAAGGCCAAAGCCAAGGCTAGACAGTCCAATTTTCGTTCCTTTCGTAATTTCAAAGCAGGAGCAGCATCAACTTCCTCTGCACCAAAACAGGAAGGAGCTGTTGCTCGCTACAGACAAGGCTGGAAACCTAACCAGTCCTGGAACAGGGGCAAACAGGCCAGAAAACCTGCTGCTGCCCCTAAGACAGCATGAATTGAGGGCCCCCGATCCGGGACCGGATCTAGTGGGGGGCAGACTTTCCCTCTTCGCCCAGGCTTGGGCAAGAGATGTTCAGGATCCCTGGGCGTTAGAGATCATATCTCAGGGATACCTTCTGGACTTCAAATCCTCTCCCCCAAGAGGGAGATTTCATCTGTCAAGGTTGTCAACAAACCTAACAAAGAAGGAAGCGTTTCTACGCTGCGTACAAGATCTTTTATTAATGGGAGTGATCCATCCAGTTCCGCGGTTGGAACAAGGACAAGGGTTTTACTCAAATCTGTTTGTAGTTCCCAAAAAGAGGGAACCTTCAGGCCAATCTTGGATTTAAAGATCCTAAACAAATTCCTAAGAGTTCCATCGTTCAAGATGGAAACTATTCGAACAATTTTGCCCATGATCCAAGAGGGTCAGTACTTGACCACAGTGGATTTAAAGGATGCTTACCTTCACATACCGATTCACAGAAGTCATTACCGGTATCTAAGGTTTGCCTTTTTAGACAGGCATTACCAGTTTGTAGCTCTTCCATTCGGACTGGCTACGGCTCCAAGAATCTTCACAAAGGTTCTGGGCACTCTTCTGGCGGTACTAAGACCGCGAGGAATTTCAGTAGCTCCGTACTTAGACGACATACTGATACAAGCTTCAAGCTTTCAAACTGCCAAATCTCATACAGAGATAGTACTGGCATTTCTAAGGTCGCATGGATGGAAAGTGAACGAAGAGAAAAGTTCTCTCTTTCCACTCACAAGAGTTCCCTTCCTGGGGACTCTGATAGATTCTGTAGAAATGAAGATTTACCTGACAGAGGACAGGTTAACAAAACTTCAAAATGCATGCCGTGTCCTTCATTCCATTCAAGAGACCAGAAATTCTCTTCTATGGTGGCTTTATCGGCCACATCTGTCCAGGGGAATGCCATTCAGCAGGCCAGACTGGTCAATTGTAACAACAGACGCCAGCCTACTAGGTTGGGGCGCTGTCTGGAATTCTCTGAAGGCTCAGGGACTATGGAATCAGGAGGAGAGTCTTCTTCCAATAAACATTCTGGAATTGAGAGCAGTCCTCAATGCTCTTCTGGCTTGGCCCCAGTTAGCAACTCGGGGGTTCATCAGGTTCCAGTCGGACAACATCACGACTGTAGCTTATATCAACCATCAAGGAGGGACAAGAAGCTCCCTAGCAATGATGGAAGTATCGAAGATAATTCGCTGGGCAGAGTCTCACTCTTGCCACCTGTCTGCAATCCACATCCCGGGAGTGGAGAACTGGGAGGCGGATTTCTTAAGTCGTCAGACTTTTCATCCGGGGGAGTGGGAACTTCATCCAGAGGTCTTTGCCCAAATACTTCCACGTTGGGGCAAACCAGAGATAGATCTCATGGCGTCTCGACAGAACGCCAAGCTTCCGCGCTACGGGTCCAGATCCAGGGATCCGGGAGCGGTCCTGATAGATGCCTTGACAGCACCATGGACCTTCAGGATGGCTTATGTGTTTCCACCTTTCCCGATGCTTCCTCGATTGATTGCCAGAATCAAACAGGAGAAAGCATCAGTGATTCTAATAGCGCCTGCATGGCCACGCAGGACTTGGTATACAGATCTGGTGGACATGTCATTCTGTCCACCTTGGTCGTTACCTCTGAAACAGGACCTTCTGATTCAGGGTCCTTTCAAACATCAAAATCTAACTTCTCTGAAGCTGACTGCTTGGAAATTGAACGCTTGATCTTATCAAAGCGTGGTTTTTCTGAGTCAGTTATTGATACCTTAATACAGGCTAGGAAGCCTGTCACCAGAAAGATTTACCATAAAATATGGCGTAAATACCTATATTGGTGCGAATCCAAAGGTTACTCTTGGAGTAAGGTTAGGATTCCTAGGATATTGTCTTTTCTACAAGAAGGTTTAGAAAAGGGGTTATCCGCTAGTTCCTTAAAGGGACAGATCTCAGCTCTGTCCATTCTGTTACACAAGCGTCTGTCAGAAGTTCCAGACGTTCAGGCTTTTTGTCAGGCTTTGGCCAGGATTAAACCTGTGTTTAAAGCTGTGGCTCCACCATGGAGTTTAAACCTTGTTCTTAACGTTTTACAGGGTGTTCCGTTTGAACCCCTTCATTCCATTGATATAAAGTTGTTATCTTGGAAAGTTCTATTTTTAATGGCTATTTCCTCGGCTCGAAGAGTCTCTGAGTTATCAGCCTTACATTGTGATTCTCCTTATTTGATTTTTCACTCGGATAAGGTAGTTCTGCGTACTAAGCCTGGGTTCTTACCTAAGGTAGTCACTAACAGGAATATCAATCAGGAGATTGTTGTTCCATCCTTGTGCCCAAATCCTTCTTCGAGGAAGGAACGTCTTTTGCACAATCTGGATGTAGTTCGTGCCCTTAAATTTTATTTACAGGCAACTAAAGATTTTCGACAAACGTCTTCCCTGTTTGTCGTTTACTCTGGTCAGAGGAGAGGTCAAAAAGCTTCTGCTACCTCTCTCTCTTTTTGGCTTCGTAGCATAATTCGTTTAGCTTATGAGACTGCTGGACAGCAGCCTCCTGAAAGAATTACAGCTCATTCCACTAGAGCTGTGGCTTCCACTTGGGCCTTTAAGAATGAGGCCTCTGTTGAACAGATTTGCAAGGCTGCAACTTGGTCTTCGCTTCATACTTTTTCCAAATTTTACAAATTTTACACTTTTGCTTCCTCGGAGGCTATTTTTGGGAGAAAGGTTCTTCAGGCAGTGGTTCCTTCTGTATAAAGAGCCTGCCTATCCCTCCCGTCATCCGTGTACTTTTGCTTTGGTATTGGTATCCCACAAGTAATGATGACCCGTGGACTGATCACACTTAACAGAAGAAAACATAATTTATGCTTACCTGATAAATTCCTTTCTTCTGTAGTGTGATCAGTCCACGGCCCGCCCTGTTTTTTAAGGCAGGTAAATATTTTTTAAATTATACTCCAGTCACCACTACACCCTTGGCTTCTCCTTTCTCGTTGGTCCTTGGTCGAATGACTGGAGGTGACGTAGAGGGGAGGAGCTATATAGCAACTCTGCTGGGTGAATCCTCTTGCACTTCCTGTAGGGGAGCAGTTAATATCCCACAAGTAATGATGACCCGTGGACTGATCACACTACAGAAGAAAGGAATTTATCAGGTAAGCATAAATTATGTTTTTAGAACTTTTGATTCTTTTTACAGTTCTATTACAATCGTGTTTGAAATGGCAATTTTTTATACTTAATTTTAGTTATGCTGTTCTAGTTATAATAACTTAGCCATATTAACCTAGCTCTATTAACTTTACCTTTTAGCTAAGCTCTATTAACATTGCTTTTTTGCTTTTTTGCACATTTGTCCACTACATGAATTTAGGTATAATCATTTTATAGCTGTTTAGTTTACACACTTTTAGTTTAATATACCATTTTAGAGCACACACCTTTAGCCTATACACCCTTAGCTGACCCATTATAGTTCACACTTTAACCTCAATCAAATCCACTGCACTTATTACACCTGCTGTATACTAACCGCATCTGTTGTTATACTAACATACTAATTATATGTTCTGTGTATACTAACTATATCCTCTGCTCAGTACACTCACCTCACCTATATCTTATCTTTTTATCTTTTTGCCTCTGTTATTTTTGCTGAAAAACATTAATATATCAGCATTTTTAATACAAATTCAATTAAATTCAATTTTTAATCAATTTTTTAATAAATCAATTTTTAATAAAATTGTTTTCAAAGAATATATTTTAATCATCTCTCTTATCAAAAATAAATATTAGCTTATATTTAACATATTCTATGTCCTGAGTGATCATTTCCATCTAATCAGTGTCACCTCAAATGTTTTAGCTTTAGGTCCACATAACCTGGCCTTTAGCGCAGGAAGACAATTCACATAGATTTTAAATTATCAATTTTATCTGGGGATTTTTTTATATCAACCTGTGTACTTTGAGGTGAACTGTTTCAGCGCTCTCTCGCTCCCTCAATATAGGACTTTCTAAGTCGCCGGAACTTCATCCGGAGGTGTTTGCCCAACTGCTTCATCATTG
Source organism: Bombina bombina (assembly GCF_027579735.1). NCBI lineage: Eukaryota > Metazoa > Chordata > Amphibia > Anura > Bombinatoridae > Bombina > Bombina bombina. The sequence continues at coordinate 1,228,166,367 of NC_069501.1, read as the reverse complement.
GAGCAAACCAGATCTGGATCTCATGGCGTCTCGCCAGAACGCCAAGCTTCCTTGTTACGGATCCAGGTCCAGGGACCCGGGAGCGGTGCTGATAGATGCTCTGACAGCACCTTGGGTCTTCAACATGGCTTATGTGTTTCCACCTTTCCCAATGCTTCCTCAATTGATTGCCAGGATCAAACAGGAGAGAGCATCAGTGATTCTAATAGCGCCTGCGTGGCCACGCAGGACCTGGTATGCAGATCTAGTGGACATGTCGTCCTGTCCACCATGGTCTCTGCCTCTGAGACAGGACCTTCTGATTCAGGGTCCTTTCAAACATTCAAATCTAATTTCTCTGAGGCTGACTGCATGGAGATTGAACGCTTGATTCTATCAAAGCGTGGATTCTCGGAGTCAGTGATTGATACCTTAATACAGGCTAGGAAACCTGTTACCAGGAAAATTTACCATAAAATATGGCGTAAATACTTATATTGGTGCGAATCCAAGAGTTACTCATGGAGTAAAGTTAGGATTCCTAGGATATTGTCTTTTCTACAAGAGGGTTTAGAAAAGGGTTTATCTGCTCGTTCGTTAAAGGGACAGATTTCAGCTCTGTCTATCCTTTTACACAAACGTCTGGCAGAAGTTCCAGACGCTCAGGCTTTTTGTCAGGCTTTGGCTAGGATTAAGCCTGTGTTTAAGACTGTTGCTCCGCCGTGGAGCTTAAACTTAGTTCTTAACGTTCTGCAAGGTGTTCCGTTTGAACCCCTTCATTCCATCGATATCAAGCTGTTATCTTGGAAAGTTCTGTTTTTAATGGCTATTTCCTCGGCTCGAAGAGTCTCTGAGTTATCGGCCTTACATTGTGATTCTCCTTATCTGATTTTTCATTCAGACAAGGTAGTTCTGCGTACTAAACCTGGGTTCTTACCTAAGGTAGTCACTAACAAGAATATCAATCAAGAGATTGTTGTTCCATCATTGTGCCCTAACCCTTCTTCAAAGAAGGAACGACGTTTGCACAATCTGGACGTCGTCCGTGCCCTGAAATTTTATTTGCAGGCAACTAATGATTTTCGTCAAACTTCTTCCCTGTTTGTCGTTTATTCTGGACAGAGGAGAGGTCAAAAAGCTTCGGCTACCTCTCTCTCTTTTTGGCTTCGTAGCATAATACGTTTAGCCTACGAGACTGCTGGACAGCAGCCTCCTGAAAGGATTACAGCTCATTCTACTAGAGCTGTGGCTTCCACTTGGGCCTTTAAGAATGAGGCCTCTGTTGAACAGATTTGCAAGGCTGCAACTTGTTCTTCACTTCACACTTTTTCAAAATTTTACAAATTTGACACTTTTGCTTCTTCGGAGGCTGTTTTTGGGAGAAAGGTTCTACAGGCAGTGGTTCCTTCCGTGTAAAGATCCTGCCTGTCCCTCCCGTCATCCGTGTACTTTTAGCTTTGGTATTGGTATCCCATAAGTAATGGATGACCCGTGGACTTACTACACTTAACAGGAGAAAATATAATTTATGCTTACCTGATAAATTCATTTCTCCTGTAGTGTAGTCGGTCCACGGCCCGCCCTGTTTTTACGGCAGGTCTAAATTTTAATTAAACTCCAGTCACCACTGCACCCTATAGTTTCTCCTTTCTCGTATGGTTTCGGTCGAATGACTGGGTATGACATAGAGGGGAGGAGCTATATAGCAGCTCTGCTTGGGTGATCCTCTTGCACTTCCTGTTAGGGAGGAGATATAATCCCATAAGTAATGGATGACCCGTGGACTGACTACACTACAGGAGAAATGAATTTATCAGGTAAGCATAAATTATATTTTTCACTAGATAAAAAGTCTGCACTTCAGTGGGTTGTAATAATATTGAAAAAAAAGTAAAAAATAGTCCAAATTTGAATGGTGTTTATTATAAGCATTGGAAATATATTTAAAGTGATGGTAAATCCAAGCGTTAAAAAAATTAAATTAAAAATAAAGTGTAGTTTTATTCATAACTTACTAAGAAAAGTTGCTAAACTCACCATTTATGTGCCACAGTAGATCGCAAAAATCAGTGCCTCTGGCCGCCCACTGCACATCGCTCTTTACCAAGGAGGTGACGTTTCTACCTATAAACAAATAGCCATGCTAGGATGTCAATTCACACATACAGCTATTGGCTTAGAAGTGGAAGATCGCTGTGCTGTGGGCGGCGCTGAAAGGGTGAGTTTAGCACCCTTTTTTTTAGCAAGTTATGAAAGAAACTACACTTTATTTTTTGTGATGGTTAAACTTAGCATTTTTTTTAAATACTTGGATTTACCATCACTTAAAAGATAAAATGTGCTAACTAAATAGAACATTTTATATGGAATTAGTGAATGTCCCTTTAAGAAAACATCTTCTTGTTTTTGTTTATTTAATAAAGCGAAGGATGATGGAAGTATTGCAGCTGCCCTGGGTTACACCGCTCACTTGGTGTCAATGATTTCCTTCTTTCTGCAAGTGCCTCTGCGATATCCAATTCTCCACAAGGGCTCCAGATCTGCAATTAAAGACAATATAAATGATCGGCTAACTGAGAAAGAGAGAGAGTAAGTATGTGATTGTTTTGGGGGGGCGCCATACTTTCTATGCAAGTTGAATTATGTCAGTTCTGTTATTTAGAAATTATGTTCATTGTATGTTTTATAGGGCTGCATCTTACTGTTTGTGGATCAGTCACAACAGAATTCCTGCTTTTCTGACTTTTGCACGTACTTGAACAATACTAGTGACTGCTGCGTTGTAACCTCTCTGCTTCCCCAGAGGTGTGCGGAGGTAAATCACCCCCAACTCGCTTGTTCAGGGGATTGACAGGCCCACTCTTGCTCTTTTCAAGCAAATATTTATGTGAAGAAAGGCACACAGGTTCCTAAGTTAGAAAACCTTATCGGATTGTCCACTAGTACATGATCCCATAGTAAAAGTCCTCTCCAGAGCAGCAATACTGGGGCATAGCTGAATACATTTGGTGAGCCAATGACAAGATGCATATGTGCATATAGCCACCAATCAACAGCTAGCTCACAGTAGTGTGTTGCTGTTTCTGAGCCTATCTAGTTGTGCCTTTTCAATAAAGGATACCAAGAGAACTCAATTTAAAAATTAGTATACTGAAACGACTCTTAAAATTGTATGTTCTATCTAAACGTTTTTAATTTTTACTTTGATGTGCCTTTAATTAGGGTGTTGGAGTACCTTGTTTGTCCTGGAATTGGACCCAAAGTGTGCCATACAGATTTAAAGGGGAAGTGAAAGATTCTAAATTGCACATTCATCTTTCATTGAGCATATGCTTCTTGATTTGAAATATTGTAGTTATATACATTGTAAAATATTGATATTCCCTCTGTATGCTGTTTAGTTCATTTCTGAGGTGTTGAAATCACGTGCAACATAAATGAGAAATGTATTCTAAACTTCTTCAAAAGTATGACTTGGGAACCATTTTCACTAGACATGATTTGGATAGAACATAAAATTTTAAACAACTTTCCAGTTTATTTTTATTATCAGATTTGCTTCATTCTATTATCTTTTGCTGAAGGAGCAGTATTGCACTACTGGCAGCTAGATGAAAACATCTAGTTAGCCAATCACAAGAGACAAATGTGTGCAGGCACCAATCAGCAGCTAGTTTAGACTAGTGTAAAATATGTGCCTTTTCTTTTTTCAAAAAGGGATGCCAAGAGAACAAAGCACTTTTGAAAATAGTAGTGAATTTAAAAGTTTCTTAACATTAAATGTTTTATCTGAATCATGCAAGTTTTATTTTTGACTTTCCAATCCCTTTAAAGACAGGATAACTTGTGATGGTTAGCTGGGAAATCTATTCTCTCTTGTAAAACATCATGGAAATTCTTATTTCTATTGTAGAATGATGATGATCTATAGTCCTCCATAACGTGGTATATATTTCCCGCCACTAGGTCAAGAACCCATACAAGAGCTTAAAATCCCTCCCATCCCATGTTCTTGGCCTCACAGGAGATGGTTTGAGAATAGGGGTGTTCCAGCTACTTTCTTATGTTTTTATATTTGGGAGCTCAGACCAGTGTAAGATCCTTATTCCCTGGGAATTATTTAGAAAGAAGACATTATTTTTTTCTCACAATAAGCCTCTCTGAGGCACTGGTATTACACTGGCTGGTAGCCTCGCCTCCTCAGCTTCCCTCTTCACTCCGGAGCTGCTGCAGGACTGAAGAGCAGGAGCCTTTGGGCAGCAAATATACCGCTTTTCTGCAGAATCCTTGAGTCTAGCACTGGAGGGGGGTGAGTACTCATACATGAGCTGCCAGGGGTTACTTGGGGCCTTTAGTGTACTTTCACTACAGTGTCAGTAAAGGTGTCAGAGGGGTTATTGGGCTTGGTTTAGAGGGCTCTATGCTATTTTTCATGTATATGTGTATGTTTGTTTTTTCTGTATACTTTGCCATTACACACTATGGAGCACACTGATTCTATCCCCACTGCTATCAATTTCTATCTGCTGATATATTAATCTATATATATATATATATATATATATATATATATCCTTTTCACTCAATATTGACCTTTTTTTTTATATATACATCATTCGTGTTAAATATGTTAAATATATATGCACACGTCTATGTGCATATATACACAAACGTGTGTGTGTGTGTGTATATATATATATATATATATATATATATATATATATATATATATATATATATATATATATATACATATATATATATATACATATATATATACATACATATATATATACATATATATATATATATATATATATATATATATATATATATATATATACAGGTAGCCCTCAGTTTACGCCGGGGTTAGGTTCCAGAAGCAATGGTTGTAAATTGAAACCCAGTTTTTAATGTAAGTCAATGGGAAGTGAGGGAAATAGGTTCCAGGCCCCTCTCAAAATTGTCATAAGTAACACCTAATACATTATTTTTAAAGCTTTGAAATGAAGACTTTAAATGCTAAACAGCATTATAAACCTAATAAAATAATCACACAACACAGAATATATAATTAAACTAAGTTAAATGAACAAAAACATTTGATAAACAGCATTAGAAACCTAATAAAATAATCACACAACACAGACTTCACTTGCATTTTTCTGCAAACAGTTCTTTCTATGCATTCCAATCTGGACTGATTTATAGACAGGGGGATCTTGTTCCTTTGAAATCTGCTCAATAGCTCAGGTCTGGTTAAACTGATTAATTTCAGCTTGCTTGGCTTTGCTGCAACACAAGCGGACAACTCCGCCTACTGGCTATTTTAATAAATGCACTGCTTCTCAATGCTTTTCAATAGCAGTCACATGACTGGAAAAAAGGTTGTTATTCTGAAACGGTGTAAATTGAACCGTTGTAAAACGAGGGCCACCTGTGTATGTATATATATATATATATATATATATATATATATATATATCATACTATCCTATGCCACCATTATTATATTTATCACTTTTTCACAAACAGTAACAGATAAGTATATATCCGTAAATATCAAAACCTATAGTTAACACTTAAATCACTATAAAAAATACCTTTACAACTCGTTTTCAATTTTTTTTTATTATTTCTTATCTTTTATTTTATTTGATCTAATAGCAATATATAGGATTTTTTAAGTAAACATTTATCATGTTGATAGTTGTATTTCTTTCATGTAATTAGCAAGAGTCCATGAGCTAGTGACGTATGGGATATACATTCCTACCAGGAGGGGCAAAGTTTCCCAAACCTTAAAATGCCTATAAATACACCCCTCACCACACCCACAATTCAGTTTTACAAACTTTGCCTCCGATGGAGGTGGTGAAGTAAGTTTGTGCTAGATTCTACGTTGATATGCGCTCCGCAGCAAGTTGGAGCCCGGTTTTCCTCTCAGCGTGCAGTGAATGTCAGAGGGATGTGAGGAGAGTATTGCCTATTTGAATGCAGTGATCTCCTTCTACGGGGTCTATTTCATAGGTTCTCTGTTATCGGTCGTAGAGATTCATCTCTTACCTCCCTTTTCAGATCGACGATATACTCTTATATATACCATTACCTCTGCTGATTCTCGTTTCAGTACTGGTTTGGCTTTCTACAAACATGTAGATGAGTGTCCTGGGGTAAGTAAATCTTATTTTCTGTGACACTCTAAGCTATGGTTGGGCGCTTTTATATAAAGTTCTAAATATATGTATTCAAACATTTATTTGCCTTGACTCAGGATGTTCAACATTCCTTATTTTCAGACAGTCAGTTTCATATTTGGGATAAATGCATTTGTTTCAATCATTTTTTCTTACCTTTAAAAATTTGACTTTTTCCCTGTGGGCTGTTAGGCTCGCGGGGGCAGAAAATGCTTCATTTTATTGCGTCATTCTTGGCGCGGACTTTTTTGGCGCAAAATTTTTTTTCTGTTTCCGGCGTCATACGTGTCGCCGGAAGTTGCGTCATTTTTTGACGTTTTTTTTGCGTCAAAAATGTCGGCGTTCCGGATGTGGCGTCATTTTTGGCGCCAAAAGCATTTAGGCGCCAAATAATGTGGGCGTCTTTTTTGGCGCTAAAAAATATGGGCGTCATTTTTGTCTCCACATTATTTAAGTCTCATTATTTATTGCTTCTGGTTGCTAGAAGCTTGTTCACTGGCATTTTTTTTCCATTCCTGAAACTGTCATTTAAGGAATTTGATCAATTTTGCTTTATATGTTGTTTTTTTCTTTTACATATTGCAAGATGTTCCACGTTGCAACTGAGTCAGAAGATACTACAGGAAAATCACTGCACAGTGCTGGAGCTACCAAGCTAAGTGTATCTGCTATAAACTTTTGGTATCTGTTTCTCCAGCTGTTATTTGTATTGCATGTCATGTCAAACTTATTAATGCAGATAAAATTTCCTTTAGTACTGTTACATTACCTGTTGCTGTTCCGTCAACATCTAATTTTCAGAGTGTTCCTGATAACATAAGAGATTTTATTTTTTAAATCCATTAAGAAGGCTATGTCTGTTATTTCTCCTTCTAGTATACATAAAAGACTTTTAAAACTTCTCTTTTTTTCAGATGAATTTTTAAATGAACATCATCATTCTGATACTGATAATGGTTCTTCTGGTTCAGAGGTTTCTGTCTCAGAGGTTGATGCTGATAAATCTTTGTATTTGTTCAAGATGGAATTTATTCGTTCTTTACTTAAAGAAGTGTTATTTGCATTAGAAATAGAGGATTCTGGTCCTCTTGATACTAAATGTAAACGTTTAAATAAGGTTTTTAAATCTCCTGTTGTTATTCCAGAAGTGTTTTATCTCCCTGATGCTATTTCTGAAGTAATTTCCAGGGAATGGAATAATTTGGGTAATTTATTTACTCCTTCTAGACGTTTAAGCAAATTATATCCTGTGCCATCTGACAGATTAGAGTTTTTTGGGACAAAAATCCCTAAGGTTATGGGGCTGTCTCTACTCCTGCTAATGTACTACTATTCCTATGGCAGATAGTACTTCATTTAAGGATCCTTTAGATAGGAAAATTGAATCCTTTCTAAGAAAAGCTTACTTATGTTCAGGTAATCTTCTTAGACCTGCTATATTTTTAGCGGATGTTGCTGCAGCTTCAACTTTTTGGTTAGAAGCTTTAGCGCAACAAGTAACAGATCATAATTTTATAGCATTATTATTATTCTATAACATGCTAATAATTTTATTGGTGATACCATCTTTTGATATCATTAGAGTTGATGTCAGGTATATGTCTCTAGCTATTTTAGCTAGAAAAGCTTTATGGATTAAACTTGGAATGCTGACATGTCTTCTAAGTCAACTTTGCTTTCCCTTTCTTTCCAGGGTAAATAATCATTTTCGTTCCTTTCCTCACAACAAGGAACAAAAGCCTGATCCTTCATCCTCAGGAGCGGTATCAGTTTGGAAACTATTTCCAGTTTGGAATATATCCAAGCCTTATAGAAACCTATAGCCAGCTCCTAAGTACCTATGAAGGTGCGGCCCTTATTCCAGCTCAGCTGGTATGGGGCAGATTACGTTTTCTTCAAAGAAATTTGGATCAATTCCGTTCTTAATCTCTGGTTTCAGAAACATTGTTTCAGAAAGGTACAGAATTGGCTTCAAGTTAAGGCCTCCTGCTAAGAGATTCTTTTCTTTCCCGTGTCCCAGTTAACACAGCAAAGGCTCGGCATTTCTGAAATGTGTTTCAGATCTAGAGTTGGCTGGAGTATTTATGCCAGTTCCAGTTCTGGAACAGGGGCTGGGGTTTTATTTTATCTCTTCATTGTACCAAAGAAGGTCAATTCCTTCAGACCAGTTCTGGATCTATCATTATTGAATCGTTATGTTTGGATACCAACATTCAAGATGGTTACTGTAGGACTATCCTGCCTTTTGTTTAGCAAGGGCATTATATGTCTACAATAGATTTACAGGATGTGTATCTGCATATTCCGATTCATCCAGATCACTTTTAGTGTCTGAGATTCTCTTTTTAGACAAGCATTACTAGTTTTGCGGCTTTACCGTTTGGCCTAGCCTCAGTTCCAAGAATTTTTTTCAAAGGTTCTCGGTGCCCTTCTTTCTGTAATCAGAGAATAGGGTTTTGGTATTTCCTTATTTGGACGATATCTTGGTACTTGCTCAGTCTTCTCATTTTCGAAGAATCTCATACGAATCGACTTGTGTTGTTTTCTTCAAGTTCATGGTTGGAGGATCAATTTACCAATCAGTTCATTGTTTCCTCAGACAAGGGTAACCTTTTTAGGTTTCTAGATAAATTCAGTATCTATGACTCTGTCCTTGTCAGACAAGAGAAGTTTAACATTGATATCAGCTTGTCAAAACCTTCAGTCACAATCATTCCCTTTGGTAGCCTTATGCATGGAAATGTTGGGTCTTAGGACTGCCGCATCAGATGCGATCTCCTTTGCTCGTTTTCACATGCGATCTCTTCAGCTCTGTATGCTGAACCAATGGTGCAGGGATTACTCAAAGATATCTCAATTAATATCTTTAAACCGATTTTACGACACTCTCTGACATGGTGGACAGATCACCATCGTTTAGTTCAGGGGGCTTCTTTGTTCTTCCGACCTGGACTATAATCTCAACAGATGCAAGTCTTACAGGTTGGGGAGCTGTGTGGGGGTATCTGACGGCACAAGGGGTTTGGGAATCTCAGGAGGTGAGATTTCCGATCAATATTTTGGAACTCCGTGCAATTTTCAGAGCTCTTCAGTCTTGGCCTCTTCTGAAGAGAGAGTTGTTCATTTGTTTTCAGATAGACAATGTCACAACTGTGGCATACATCAATCATCAAGGAGGGACTCACAGTCCTCTGGCTATGAAAGAAGTATCTCGAATTTTGGTTTGGGCGGAATCCAGCTCCTGTCTAATCTCTGCGGTTCATATCCCAGGTATGGACAATTGGAAAGCGGATTATCTAAGTCGCCAAACGTTGCATCCGGGCGAATGGTCTCTTCACCCAGAGGTATTTCTTCAGATTATTCAAATGTGGGAACTTCCAGAAATAGATCTGATGGCTTCTCATCTAAACAAGAAACTTCCCAGGTATCTGTCCAGATCCCGGGATCCTCAGGCGGAGGCAGTGGATGCATTATCACTTCCTTGGAAGTATCATCCTGCCTATATCTTTCCGCCTCTAGTTCTTCTTCCAAGAGTAATCTCCAAGATTCTGAAGGAATGCTCGTTTGTTCTGCTGGTAGCTCCGGCATGGCCTCACAGGTTTTGGTATGCGGATCTTGTCCGGATGGCCTCTTGCCAACCGTGGACTCTTCCGTTAAGACCAGACCTTTTGTCTCAAGGTCCTTTTTTCCATCAGGATCTGAAATCCTTAAATTTAAAGGTATGGAGATTGAACGCTTGATTCTTGGTCAAAGAGGTTTCTCTGACTCTGTGATTAATACTATGTTACAGGCTCGTAAATCTGTATCCAGAGAGATATATTATAGAGTCTGGAAGACTTATATTTCTTGGTGTCTTTCTCATCATTTTTCTTGGCATTCTTTTAGAATACCGAGAATATTACAGTTTCTTCAGGATGGTTTAGATAAGGGTTTGTCCGCAAGTTCCTTGAAAGGTCAAATCTCTGCTCTTTCTGTTCTTTTTCACAGGAAGATTGCTATTCTTCCTGATATTCATTGTTTTGTACAAGCTTTGGTTCGTATAAAACCTGTCATTAAGTCAATTTCTCCTCCTTGGAGTTTGAATTTGGTTCTGGGGGCTCTTCAAGCTCCTCCATTTGAACCTATGCATTCATTGGATATTAAATTACTTTCTTGGAAAGTTTTGTTCCTTTTGGCCATCTCTTCTGCCAGAAGAGTTTCTGAATTATCTGCTCTTTCTTGTGAGTCTCCTTTTCTGATTTTTCATCAGGATAAGGCGGTGTTGCGAACTTCTTTTGAATTTTTACCTAAGTTGTGAATTCCAACAACATTAGTAGAGACATTGTGGTTCCTTCATTATGTCCTAATCCTAAGAATTCTAAGGAGAAATCGTTGCATTCTTTGGATGTTATTAGAGCTTTGAAATATTATGTTGAAGCTACTAAGTCTTTCCGAAAGACTTCTAGTTTATTTGTTATCTTTTCCGGTTTTAGAAAGGCCAGAAAACTTCTGCCATTTCTTTGGCATCTTGGTTAAAATCTTTATTTCATCTTGCCTATGTTGAGTCGGGTAAGACTCCGCCTCATAGGATTACAGCTCATTCTACTAGGTCAGTTTCTACTTCCTGGGCGTTTAGGAATGAAGCTTCGGTTGATCAGATTTGCAAAGCGGCAACTTGGTCCTCTTTGCATACTTTTACCAAATTCTACCATTTTGTTGTATTTTCTTCTTCTGAAGCAGTTTTTGGTAGAAAAGTACTTCAGGCAGCGGTTTCAGTTTGAATCTTCTGCTTATGTTTTTCATTAAACTTTATTTTGGGTGTGGATTATTTTCAGCAGGAATTGGCTGTCTTTATTTTATCCCTCCCTCTCTAGTGACTCTTGTGTGGAAAGATCCACATCTTGGGTAGTCATTATCCCATACGTCACTAGCTCATGGACTCTTGCTAATTACATGAAAGAAAACATAATTTATGTAAGAACTTACCTGATAAATTCATTTCTTTCATATTAGCAAGAGTCCATGAGGCCCGCCCTTTTTTGTGGTGGTTATGATTTTTTTGTATAAAGCACAATTATTCCAATTCCTTATTTTATATGCTTTCGCACTTTTTTCTTATCACCCCACTTCTTGGCTATTCGTTAAACTGAATTGTGGGTGTGGTGAGGGGTGTATTTATAGGCATTTTAAGGTTTGGGAAACTTTGCCCCTCCTGGTAGGAATGTATATCCCATACGTCACTAGCTCATGGACTCTTGCTAATATGAAAGAAATGAATTTATCAGGTAAGTTCTTACATAAATTATGTTTTTTGCGTTGTATTTAATATGTCAGTCATCTAAATCCAAAAGATATTTCATTGGTTGTCAGAAATCAAACCTGACCAATAAGAACGAACCCATACCCTATATAGGATTGGGAAAAACAACGAATGGGCATCTTGATAAAGGCCCTCGGCTGAAACGCGTAGATTTGCCCAGGCTGTTTTTTTAGCCCACACAGATGAAGATAGCTTTATGTCTACAACCAATCTCTTATTATCTCTATTTTCTTCCACAGACTTGTGGAACTGTTCCCTTCATCACTGCCAAACAAATCCGCTTAAGCTGCTATAGTAGCCATATAGAGGAAACACACATTTCTCCAACATAGGTGTGTCCGGTCCACGGCGTCATCCTTACTTGTGGGATATTCTCTTCCCCAACAGGAAATGGCAAAGAGCCCAGCAAAGCTGGTCACATGATCCCTCCTAGGCTCCGCCTACCCCAGTCATTCTCTTTGCCGTTGTACAGGCAACATCTCCACGGAGATGGCTTAGAGTTTTTTAGTGTTTAACTGTAGTTTTTATTATTCAATCAAGAGTTTGTTATTTTAAAATAGTGCTGGTATGTACTATTTACTCAGAAACAGAAAAGAGATGAAGATTTCTGTTTGTATGGGGAAAATGATTTTAGCACCGTAACTAAAATCCATGGCTGTTCCACACAGGACTGTTGAGAGCAATTAACTTCAGTTGGGGGAACAGTGTGCAGTCTCTTACTGCTTGAGGTATGACACATTCTAACAAGACGATGTAATGCTGGAAGCTGTCATTTTCCCTATGGGATCCGGTAAGCCATGTTTATTAAGATAGTAAATAAGGGCTTCACAAGGGCTTATTAAGACTGTAGACTTTTTCTGGGCTAAATCGATTCATTATTAACACATATTTAGCCTTGAGGAATCATTATTCTGGGTATTTTGATATGATTATATCGGCAACCTTATTCTTTAGGGGCTTTCCCTAATCATAGTCAGAGCCTCATTTTCGCGCCGGTATGGCGCACTTGTTTTTGAGGACAGCATGGCATGCAGCTGCATGTGTGTGGAGCTCTGATACATAGAAAAGTCTTTCTGAAGGCATCATTTGGTATCGTATTCCCCTTTGGGCTTGGTTGGGTCTCAGCAAAGCAGATTCCAGGGACTGTAAAGGGGTTAAATATAAAAACGGCTCCGGTTCCGTTATTTTAAGGGTTAAAGCTTCCAAATTTGGTGTGCAATACTTTTAAGGCTTTAAGACACTGTGGTGAAATTTTGGTGAATTTTGAACAATTCCTTCATACTTTTTCGCAATTGCAGTAATAAAGTGTGTTTAGTTTAAAATTTAAAGTGACAGTAACGGTTTTATTTTAAAACGTTTTTTGTGCTTTGTTATCAAGTTTATGCCTGTTTAACATGTCTGAACTACCAGATAGATTGTGTTCTGACTGTGGGGAAACCAAGGTTCCTTCTCATTTAACTATATGTATTTTATGTCATAAAAAAAAAAAAATTTAGTAAAAATGATGCCCAAGATGATTCCTCAAGTGAGGGGAGTAAGCATGGTACTGCATCATCCCCTCCTTCGTCTACACCAATCTTGCCCATACAGGAGGCCCCTAGTACATCTAGTGCGCCAATACTCCTTACTATGCAACATTTAACGGCTGTAATGGATAATTCTATCAAAAACATTTTAGCCAATATGCCCACTTATCAGCGAAAGCGCGACTGCTCTGTTTTAGAAAATTCTGTAGAGCATGAGAACGCTGATGATATGGTTTCTGAAGGGCCCCTACACCAGTCTGAGGGGGCCAGGGAGGTTTTGTCTGTGGGAGAAATTTCAGATTCAGGAAACATTTCTCAACAAGCTGAACCTGATGTGATTACTTTTAAATTTAAGTTGGAACATCTCCGCGCTCTGCTTAAGGAGGTGTTATCCAATTTGGATGATTGTGATTATCTGGTCATTCCAGAACCACTATGTAAAATGGAAAAGTTCTTAGAGGCCCCGGGGCCCCCCGAAGCTTTTCCTATATCCAAGCGGGTGGCGTACATTGTTAGTAAAGAATGGGACAGGCCCGGTATACCTTTAGTACCTCCCCCCATATTTAAAAAATTGTTTTCCTATAGTCGACCCCAGAAAGGACTGATGGCAGACAGTCCCCAAGGTCGAGGGGGCGGTTTCTACTCTACACAAGCGCGCCACTATACCCATAGAAGATAGTTGTGCTTTCCAAGATCCTATGGATAAAAAATTAGAAGGTCTGCTAAAAAAGATGTTTGTTCAGCAAGGTTCCCTTCTACAACCAATTGCATGCATTGTCCCTGTCACTGCAGCCGCGTGTTTCTAGTTTGATGAGCTAGGAAAGGCGATTATTAGTAATTCTTCTTCTTATGAGGAGATTATGGACAGAATTCGTGCTCTTAAATTGGCTAATTCTTTCACCCTAGACGCCACCTTGCAATTGGCTAGGTTAGCGGCGAAAAAATTCTGGGTTTGCTATTGTGGCGCAGAGCGCTTTGGTTAAAATCTTGGGCAGCGGATGCGTCTTCCAAGAACAAATTGCTTGACATTCCTTTCAAGGGGAAAACACTCTTTGGCCCTGACTTGAAAGAGATTATCTCTGATATCACTGGGGGCAAGGGCCACGCCCTTCCTCAGGATAGGTCTTTTCAAGACCAAAAATAAACCTAAGTTTCGTCCCTTTCACAGAAACGGATCAGCCCCAAGGGCAAGTCCTCTAAGCAGGAAGGTAATACTTCTCAAGCCAATCCAGCCTGGAGACCTATGCAAGACTGGAACTAAGGAAAGCAGGCCAGGAAACCTGCCACTGCTACCAAGACAGCATGAAATGCGGGCCCCCGATCCGGGACCGGATCTGGTGGGGGGCAGACTCTCTCTCTTCGCTCAGGCTTGGGCAAGAGATGTTCTGGATCCTTGGGCGCTAGAAATAGTCTCCCAAGGTTATTCTCTGGAGTTCAAGGGGCTTCCTCCAAGGGGGAGGTTCCACAGGTCTCAGTTGTCTTCAGACCACATAAGAAGACAGGCATTCTTACATTGGGTAGAAGACCTGCTAAAAATGGGAGTGATTCATCCTGTTCCATTAGGAGAACAAGGGATGGGGTTCTACTCCAATCTGTTCATAGTTCCCAAAAAAGAGGGAACGTTCAGACCAATCTTAGATCTCAAGATCTTGAACAAGTTTCTCAAGGTTCCATCGTTCAAGATGGAAACCATTCGAACACTTCTTCCTTCCATCCAGGAAGGTCAATTCATGACCAAGGTGGATTTCAAGGATGCGTATCTACATATTCCTATCCACAAGGAACATCATCGGTTCCTAAGGTTTGCATTCCTGGACAAGCATTTCCAGTTCGTGGCGTTTTCTTTCTGATTAGCCACTGCTCCTAGGATTTTCTCATAGGTACTAGGGTCCCTTCTGGCGGTGCTAAGACCAAGGGGCATTGTTGTAGTACCTTACTTGGACGACATTCTGATTCGAGCGTCGTCCCTTCCTCAAGTAAAGGCTCACACGGACATTGTCCTGGCCTTTCTCAGATCTCACGGATGGAAAGTGAACGTGGAAAAGAGTTCTCTATCTCCGTCAACGAGGGTTCCCTTCTTGGGAACTATAATAGACTCCTTAGAAATGAGGATTTTTCTGACAGAAGCCAGAAAAACAAAACTTCTAGACTCTTGTCGGATACTTCATTCCGTTCCTCTTCCTTCCATAGCGCAGTGCATGGAAGTGATAGGTTTGATGGTAGCGGCAATGGACATAGTTCCTTTTGTGCGCATTCATCTAAGACCATTACAACTGTTCATGCTCAGTCAGTGGTATGGGGACTATTCAGACTTGTCTCCGAAGATACAAGTAAATCAGAGGACCAGAGACTCATTCCGTTGGTGGCTGTCCCTGGACAACCTGTCACAAGGGATGACCTTCCGCAGACCAGAGTGGGTCATTGTCACGACCGACGCCAGTCTGATGGGCTGGGGCGCGGTCTGGGGATCCCTGAAAGCTCAGGGTCTTTGGTCTCGGGTAGAATCTCTTCTACCGATAAATATTCTGGAACTGAGAGCGATATTCAATGCTCTCAAAGCTTGGCCTCAGCTAGCGAGGGCCAAGTTCATACATCAACCATCAGGGGGGAACAAGGAGTTCCCTAGCGATGGAAGAAGTGACCAAAATCATTCTATGGGCGGAGTCTCACTCCTGCCACCTGTCTGCTATCCACATCCCAGGAGTGGAAAATTGGGAAGCGGATTTTCTGAGTCGTCAGACATTGCATCCGGGGGAGTGGGAACTCCATCCGGAAATCTTTGCCCAAGTCACTCAACCGTGGGGCATTCCAGACATGGATCTGATGGCCTCTCGTCAGAACTTCAGAGTTCCTTACTACGGGTACAGATCCAGGGATCCCAAGGCGGCTCTAGTGGATGCACTAGTAGCACCTTGGACCTTCAAACTAGCTTATGTGTTCCCGCCGTTTCCTCTCATCCCCAGGCTGGTAGCCAGGATCAATCAGGAGAGGGCGTCGGTGATTTTGATAGCTCCTGCGTGGCCACGCAGGACTTGGTATGCAGATCTGGTGAATATGTCATCGGCTCCACCATGGAAGCTACCTTTGAGACGAGACCTTCTTGTTCTAGGTCCGTTCGACCCACTCCAGCTGACTGCTTGGAGATTGAACGCTTGATCTTATCAAAGCGAGGGTTCTCAGATTCTGTTATTAATACTCTTGTTCAGGCCTGAAAGCCTGTAACCAGAAAAATTACCACATAATTTGGTATATCTGTTGGTGTGAATCTGCAGGATTCCCTTGGGACAAGGTTAAGATTCCTAAGAGTCTATCCTTCCTTCGAGAAGGATTGGAAAAAGGATTATCTGCAAGTTCCTTGATGGGACAGATTTCTGCCTTGTCTGTGTTACTTCACAAAAAGCTGGCAGCTGTGCCAGATGTTCTAGCCTTAGTTCAGGCTCTGGTTAGAATCAAGCCTGTTTACAAAATTTTGACTCCTCCTTGGAGTCTCAACCTAGTTCTTTCAGTTCTTCAGGGGGTTCCGTTTGAACCCTTACATTCCGTTGATATTAAGTTATTATCTTGGAAAGTTTTGTTTTTGGTTGCAATTTCTTCTGCTAGAAGAGTTTCAGAATTATCTGCTCTGCAGTGTTCTTCTCCTTATCTGGTGTTCCATGCAGATAAGGTGGTTTTGCGTACTAAACCTGGTTTTCTTCCAAAAGTTGTTTCTAACAAAAACATTAACCAGGAGATAGTTGTGCCTTCTTTGTGTCCTAATCCAGTTTCAAAGAAGGAACGTTTGTTGCACAACTTGGATGTAGTTCGTGCTCTCAAATTTTACTTAGCAGCTACTAAGGATTTCAGACAAACTTCGTCTTTGTTTGTTGTTTATTCTGGTAAACGGAGAGGTCAAAAAAGCAACTTCTACCTCTCTCTCCTTCTGGATTAAAAGCATTATCCGATTGGCTTATGAGACTGCCGGACGGCAGCCTCCTGAAAGAATCACAGCTCACTCCACTAGGGCTGTGGCTTCCACATGGGCCTTCAAGAACGAGGCTTCTGTTGATCAGATATGTAAGGCAGCGACTTGGTCTTCA
Source organism: Bombina bombina (assembly GCF_027579735.1). Lineage (NCBI taxonomy): Eukaryota > Metazoa > Chordata > Amphibia > Anura > Bombinatoridae > Bombina > Bombina bombina. Next base: position 1,228,149,290 of record NC_069501.1, on the reverse strand, counting down.
CTGCACACTTTTTCTAAATTTTACAAATTTGATACTTTTGCTTCTTCTGAGGCTATTTTTGGGAGAAAGGTTTTGCAAGCCGTGGTGCCTTCCATTTAGGTGACCTGATTTGCTCCCTCCCTTCATCCGTGTCCTAAAGCTTTGGTATTGGTTCCCTCAAGTAAGGATGACGCCGTGGACCGGACACACCTATGTTGGAGAAAACAGAATTTATGTTTACCTGATAAATTACTTTCTCCAACGGTGTGTCCGGTCCACGGCCCGCCCTGGTTTTTTTAATCAGGTCTGATAATTTATTTTCTTTAACTACAGTCACCACGGTAACATATGGTTTCTCCTATGCAAATATTCCTCCTTAACGTCGGTCGAATGACTGGGGTAGGCGGAGCCTAGGAGGGATCATGTGACCAGCTTTGCTGGGCTCTTTGCCATTTCCTGTTGGGGAAGAGAATATCCCACAAGTAAGGATGACGCCGTGGACCGGACACACCGTTGGAGAAAGTAATTTATCAGGTAAACATAAATTCTGTTTTCTTTGGTAACTAGCTATTACTAATAGCACTCACAAGGATACAATTTTTTCCACAATCCTGACTGGTTATACACCGGCTATCTACAATCTACAAAGCCTATTTCACAGTCAGACGGTTCAATTAACGGTGTCGGATATTTATTTATTGCATGGCTTGCTAAACATCTACAATAATTACCACCTATTTGGATACATAAGGGCTCACCATTTCTGTCCTATCAGCATTTGCCTGTTCTTCGTCACAATTAGTGACCTACTACTACCTGTGACCCTTAAGTTTGGTCTTAACACAGCTCTCTTCGCTTATCCACCAACACAGAAGACAACAGCACAGTTTTACCCTGTAACGGTTTCTTTGTACACGGAACCTTAAATTATACCGCCATTTGGCCAACAAAGCACCACTGAAAGTCAAGGTTTGCTTTTTGAGTCTATCAAAACACTATTCAAAGTCAAAATTTTGCTTTCTCCTGTTAAGTGTGGTCAGTCCACGGGTCATCATTACTTCTGGGATATTAACTCCTCCCCAACAGGAAGTGCAGAGCTGCCATATAGCTCCTCCCCTCTACGTCACCTCCAGTCATTCTCTTGCACCCAACGAATAGATAGGATGTGTGAGAGGACTGTGGTGATTTTACTTAGTTTTATACCTTCAATCAAAAGTTTGTTATTTTATAATAGCACCGGAGTGTGTTATTCCTTCTCTGGTAGAATTTGAAGAAGAATCTACCTGAGTTTTTCTATGATTTTAGCCGGAGTAGTTAAGATCATATTGCTGTTTCTCGGCCATCTGAGGAGAGGTAAACTTCAGATCAGGGAACAGCGGGCAGATTAATCTGCAAAAGGTATGTAGCAGCTTATTATTTTCTGACAATGGAATTGATGAGAAAATTCTGCCATACCGATATAATGTAAACTCAGCCTTAAATGCAGTAGCAGCAACTGGTATCAGGCTGTCATGTATGTATATTTTACACTTCAGTATTCTGGGGAATGGCACTTCACTGGAATTATACTGTATGCATAAGACTTTAGCCTATTTTGCAGGGACTAGCAACAGGCTTTTTAATAACACTTAATTTATTTATGTTAAACGTTTTTTGCTGGCATGTAAAATCGTTTAATTTTCTGAGGTACTGGGTGAAAAAATGTTTTGGGCACTATTTTTCCACTTGGCAGTCGTTTTTATTTAATTTATGACAGTTTACTGATCTCTCTCACTGTTGTGTATGAGGGGGAGGGGCCTTTTTTTGGCGCTTTTGCTACGCATCAAAAAATTCAGTCAGAAGTTTATTGTCTTCCCTGCATGATCCGGTTCATCTCTACAGAACTCAGGGGTCTTCAAAACTTGTTTTGAGGGAGGTAATCACTCACAGCAGAGCTGTGAGATTGTAGTTGACTGTGATAAAAAACGTTTATTTCTGTATTTTTTTTTTTTTTCTGTTAGTTATCCTTTGCTAATGGGAGCAATCCTTTGCTAAAAGTGTGTTTTTTATAAAGATTTGATGCTATAACTTTTTAGTTTATCAATTTTCAACTGTCATAACTTTTTCTGTGCTTCTTATAGGCACAGTACGTTTTCATATTATAGTAAATTACTTGAAAAGTATTTCCAAGTTGCTAGTTTATTTGCTAGTGTGTTAAACATGTCTGATTCAGAGGAAGATATCTGTGCTATATGTGCTAATGCCAAAGTGGAGCCCAATAGAAATTTATGTACTAACTGTATTGATGCTACTTTAAATAAAAGTCAATCTGTACAAATTGAACATATTTCACCAAACAACGAGGGGAGAGTTATGCCGACTAACTCGCCTCACGTGTCAGTACCTGCGTCTCCCGCTCGGGAGGTGCGTGATATTGTAGTGCCAAGTACATCTGGACGGCCATTACAAATCACATTACAGGATATGGCTACTGTTATGACTGAAGTTTTGGCTAAATTACCAGAACTAAGAGGTAAGCGTGATCACTCTGGGGTGAGAACAGAGTGCGCTGATAATATTAGGGCCATGTCAGACACTGCGTCACAATTGGCAGAACATGAGGACGGAGAGCTTCATTCTGCGGGTGACGGTTCTGATCCAAACAGACTGGATTCAGATATTTCAAATTTTAAATTTAAGCTGGAGAACCTCCGTGTATTACTAGGGGAGGTGTTAGCGGCTCTGAATGATTGTAACACAGTTGCAATACCAGAGAAATTGTGTAGGTTGGATAAATATTTTGCGGTACCGTCGAGTACTGACGTTTTTCCTATACCTAAGAGACTTACTGAAATTGTTACTAAGGAGTGGGATAGACCCGGTGTGCCGTTCTCACCCCCTCCAATATTTAGAAAGATGTTTCCAATAGACGCCACCACACGGGACTTATGGCAGACGGTCCCTAAGGTGGAGGGAGCAGTTTCTACTTTAGTTAAGCGTACCACTATCCCGGTGGAGGATAGCTGTGCCTTTTCAGATCCAATGGATAAAAAGTTAGAGGGTTACCTTAAGAAAATGTTTGTTCAACAAGGTTTTATATTGCAACCTCTTGCATGCATTGCGCCTGTCACGGCTGCAGCAGCATTTTGGTTTGAGTCTCTGGAAGAGATACTTGAATCAGCTCCTTTAGATGAGATTACACACAAGCTTAAAGCCCTTAAGTTAGCTAACTCATTTATTTCGGATGCCGTAGTACATTTAACTAAACTTACGGCTAAGAATTCCGGATTCGCCATTCAGGCGCGCAGAGCACTGTGGCTAAAATCCTGGTCAGCTGATGTTACTTCTAAATCTAAATTGCTTAATATTCCTTTCAAAGGGCAGACCTTATTCGGGCCCGGGTTGAAAGAAATTATCGCTGACATTACAGGAGGTAAAGGTCATGCCCTGCCTCAAGACAGAGCCAAACCTAAGGCTAGACAATCTAATTTTCGTTCCTTTCGTAATTTCAAAGCAGGAGCAGCATCAACTTCCTCTGCACCAAAACAGGAAGGAGCTGTTGCTCGCTACAGACAAGGCTGGAGACCTAACCAGTCCTGGAACAAGGGCAAGCAGGCCAGGAAACCTGCTGCTGCCCCTAAGACAGCATGAATCGAGGGCCCCCGATCCGGGAACGGATCTAGTGGGGGGCAGACTTTCTCTCTTCGCCCAGGCTTGGGCAAGAGATGTCCAGGATCCCTGGGCGTTAGAGATCATATCTCAGGGATACCTTCTGGACTTCAAATCCTCTCCCCCAAGAGGGAGATTTCATCTGTCAAGGTTGTCAACAAACCAAATAAAGAAAGAGGCGTTTCTATGCTGCGTACAAGATCTTTTATTAATGGGAGTGATCCATCCGGTTCCGCGGTCGGAACAAGGACAAGGGTTTTACTCAAATCTGTTTGTGGTTCCCAAAAAAGAGGGAACTTTCAGGCCAATCTTGGATTTAAAGATCCTAAACAAATTCCTAAGAGTTCCATCGTTCAAAATGGAAACTATTCGGACAATTTTACCCCTGATCCAAAAGGGTCAGTACATGACCACAGTGGATTTAAAGGATGCTTACCTTCACATACCGATTCACAAAGATCATTACCGGTATCTAAGGTTTGCCTTTCTAGACAGGCATTACCAGTTTGTAGCTCTTCCATTCGGATTGGCTACGGCTCCAAGAATCTTCACAAAGGTTCTGGGTACTCTTCTGGCGGTACTAAGACCGCGAGGAATTTCGGTAGCTCCGTACCTAGACGACATTCTGATACAAGCTTCAAGCTTTCAAACTGCCAAGTCTCATACAGAGTTAGTACTGGCATTTCTAAAGTCGCATGGGTGGAAGGTGAACGAAAAGAAGAGTTCTCTCTTTCCACTCACAAGAGTTCCCTTCTTGGGGACTCTTATAGATTCTGTAGAAATGAAGATTTACCTGACAGAAGACAGGTTAACAAAGCTTCAAAATGCATGCCGTGTCCTTCATTCCATTCAACACCCGTCAGTAGCTCAATGCATGGAGGTGATCGGCTTAATGGTAGCGGCTATGGACATAGTACCCTTTGCACGCCTACATCTCAGACCGCTGCAATTGTGCATGCTAAGTCAGTGGAATGGGGATTACTCAGACTTGTCCCCTACTCTGAATCTGGATCAAGAGACCAGAAATTCTCTTCTATGGTGGCTTTCTCGGCCACATCTGTCCAGGGGGATGCTATTCAGCAGGCCGGACTGGACAATTGTAACAGACGCCAGCCTACTAGGTTGGGGCGCTGTCTGGAATTCTCTGAAGGCTCAGGGACAATGGAATCAGGAGGAGAGTCTCCTACCAATAAACATTCTGGAATTGAGAGCAGTTCTCAATGCCCTTCTGGCTTGGCCCCAGTTAACAACTCGGGGGTTCATCAGGTTTCAGTCGGACAACATCACTACTGTAGCTTACATCAACCATCAGGGAGGGACAAGAAGCTCCCTAGCAATGATGGAAGTATCAAAGATAATTCGCTGGGCAGAGTCTCACTCTTGCCACCTGTCAGCAATCCACATCCCGGGAGTGGAGAACTTGGAGGCGGATTTCTTAAGTCGGCAGACTTTTCATCCGGGGGAGTGGGAACTTCATCCGGAGGTCTTTGCCCAAATACTTCGACGTTGGGGCAAACCAGAGATAGATCTCATGGCGTCTCGACAGAATGCCAAGCTTCCTCGTTACGGGTCCAGATCCAGGGATCCGGGAGCGGTTCTGATAGATGCTTTGACAGCACCTTGGACCTTCGGGATGGCTTATGTGTTTCCACCATTCCCGATGCTTCCTCGATTGATTGCCAGAATCAAACAGGAGAGAGCATCAGTGACTCTAATAGCGCCTGCATGGCCACGCAGGACTTGGTATGCAGATCTAGTGGACATGTCATCCTGTCCACCTTGGTCTCTACCTCTGAAACAGGACCTTCTGATCCAGGGTCCCTTCAAACATCAAAATCTAATTTCTCTGAAGCTGACTGCTTGGAAATTGAACGCTTGATTTTATCAAAACGTGGTTTTTCTGAGTCAGTTATTGATACCTTAATACAGGCTAGGAAGCCTGTTACCAGAAAGATTTACCATAAGATATGGCGCAAATACTTATATTGGTGCGAATCCAAGAGTTACTCATGGAGTAAGGTTAGGATTCCGAGGATATTGTCTTTTCTACAAGAAGGTTTAGAAAAGGGTTTATCCGCTAGTTCCTTAAAGGGACAGATTTCAGCTCTGTCCATTCTTTTACACAAACGTCTGTCAGAAGTTCCGGACGTTCAAGCTCTTTGTCAGGCTTTAGCTAGGATCAAGCCTGTGTTTAAAACTGTTGCCCCACCATGGAGTTTGAACTTAGTTCTTAATGTTTTACAGGGTGTTCCGTTTGAACCCCTTCATTCCATTGATATCAAGCTGTTATCTTGGAAAGTTCTATTTTTAATGGCGATTTCCTCGGCTCGAAGAGTCTCTGAGTTATCCGCTTTACATTGTGATTCTCCTTATCTGATTTTTCATTCAGACAAGGTAGTTCTGCGTACTAAACCTGGGTTCCTACCTAAGGTGGTCACTAACAGGAATATCAATCAAGAGATTGTGGTTCCATCTTTGTGTCCTAATCCTTCTTCGAAGAAGGAACGTCTACTACACAATCTAGATGTAGTCCGTGCCCTGAAATTTTATCTACAGGCAACTAAGGATTTTCGACAAACGTCTTCCCTGTTTGTCGTTTATTCTGGTCAGAGGAGAGGTCAAAAAGCTTCGGCTACCTCTCTCTCTTTTTGGCTTCGTAGCATAATTCGGTTAGCCTATGAGACTGCTGGACAGCAGCCTCCTGAAAGAATTACAGCACATTCTACTAGAGCTGTGGCTTCCACTTGGGCCTTTAAGAATGAGGCTTCTGTTGAACAGATTTGCAAGGCTGCAACTTGGTCTTCTCTTCATACTTTTTCCAAATTTTACAAATTTGACACTTTTGCTTCTTCGGAGGCTGTTTTTGGGAGAGAGGTTATTCAGGCAGTGGTTCCTTCCGTATAAAGAGCCTGCCTGTCCCTCCCGTCATCTGTGTACTTTAGCTTTGGTATTGGTATCCCAGAAGTAATGATGACCCGTGGACTGACCACACTTAACAGGAGAAAACAAAATTTATGCTTACCTGATAAATTCCTTTCTCCTGTAGTGTGGTCAGTCCACGGCCCGCCCTGTTTTTTATGGCAGGTAAAAAAATTTTTGAATTATACTACAGTCACCACTACACCCTTTGGCTTCTCCTTTCTCGTTGGTCCTTGGTCGAATGACTGGAGGTGACGTAGAGGGGAGGAGCTATATGGCAGCTCTGCTGGGTGAATCCTCTTGCACTTCCTGTTGGGGAGGAGTTAATATCCCAGAAGTAATGATGACCCGTGGACTGACCACACTACAGGAGAAAGGAATTTATCAGGTAAGCATAAATTTTGTTTTTTATATCCACTGCAGTGTGATAACTTTTTAACTTTTATAACAGCTCAAGCTCACTGGTTATATTTTTATGCAACGCTCTTATCTTAACACTAGCAAGTGTATATTGATTATCTTAACACTAGCAAGTGTAAAAAATATTGCTACACTTATTACCTTACATATTGCAAATTATTGCAACATTTGATACTTATTGTCATTTTATTATGATGTAATATATTCTTTTTAGTTTGATGTTTTGTCTGCAATTGTTATTATAATTCATTTTTGTATACATAAATCTTTTTAACCATCTTAGTGAAATATATTATTTTATTTTATTTATTCTATCTCACTTTCTTTGTGCAATAAGCACACACACATACACACTATTAATGATCAATTGATTTCCATTATCATACACTACTTTTTCACCTCTCAACTTCTTTAGAGATCACATAGAATACGGTAGTTTCTTTATTGGTAAACATTCCATTATGAACTATTAAAATATTAATTTATCACCTTCAATTTTGAATTGATATCCTATTTCACATTATCGATTAAATAACCCATACACACATATCATTATTTCTTTCATGTAATTGTCCAGAGTCCATGAGCTAGTGACGTATGGGATATACAATCCTACCAGGAGGGGCAAAGTTTCCCAAACCTAAAAATGCCCATAAATACACCCCTCACCACACCCACAGTTCAGTATTTACAAACTTTGCCTCCCTATGGAGGTGGTGAAGTAAGTTTGTGCTTGATTTTCTTCTGTGATATGCGCTTCTCATAATTTTGAAGCCGGATTCCTCTCAGAGTACAGTGAATGTCAGAGGGAGGTGAAGGGAGTATCACCTATTGAATTCTATGGTTTTCCTTGCTGGGAATCTTTTCATAGGTTCTCTGTTATCGGTCGTAGAGATTCATCTCCTACCTCCCTTTTCAGATCGACTATATATTCTCATATTCCATTACCTCTACTGATAACTGTTTCAGTACTGGTTTGGCTATCTGCTATATGTGGATAGGTGTCTTTCGGTAAGTATGTTTTCATTACTTAAGACACTCTCAGCTATGGTTTGGCACTTTAGGTATTAATGTAATGTTCTAAATATATGTATTGTACTTATATTTGCCATGTGTCAGGTTAATGTATATTTCCTTTTGCAGACTTTCAGTTTCAAAATTGGGAAAACATGTTTAGGAAGTTATTTTTTCTTACCTGGGGTATAGTATTTACTTCAAAATTGACTGTGTTTCATAATTTTCGCGGGCAAAATTAGGCTTGCGAGGCCGCAAAATGCTGATATTTATTGCGTCATTCTTGGCGCGAGAATTTTTTTGACGCGAAGGTACATTCGGTGATGCAAATTCGTAATTTCCATTGTCTTAGTTGACGCCAGGTCTCCTTGCACAAGTTTGTGTCTGCCATGACGCGAGTTGCGTCATTTCCAGATGTTGTTTTGCGTTGCGCGTCATACTTGCCGCCAAATAATTTAATTATTTAATTCCCACTTCCGATATGCCTCTTGTCTTTTTCTATGCTCAGAGGGCTATGTTTGCATTTTTTTTCCCATTCCTGAAACTGCCATATAAGGAAATTGATTATTTTGCTTTATATGTTGTTTTGTCTCTTACATTTGCAAGATGTCTCAATCTGATCCTGTCTCAGAAACCACTGTTGGATCCCTGCTGCCTGATAACAGTTCTACCAAAGATAAGTGTATCTGTTGTAAGTTAGCGGAGATTATATCTCCAGCTGTAGTATGTAACAGTTGTCATGATAAGCTTTTACATGCAGAGAATGTATCCATCAGTACTAGTACAATGCCTGTTGTTCCTTCAACATCTAATGTACATGATATCCCTGTGAATATAAATGATTTTATTGCTGATGCGATTCACAAGGCTTTGTCTGCTATTCCGCCTTCTAATAAACGTAAAAGGCCTTTTAAAACTTCTCATAAAGTTGATGAAATTTCAAATGACCGACAATATACTGAATTTTCCTCCTCTGATTAGGCTCTATCTGATTCAGAAGATCCTACCTCAGATATTGACACTGACAAATCTACTTATCTCTTTAAGATGGAGTATATTCGTTCTTGTTAAGAGTTGTTGATTACTTTGGATATTGAGGAAACTAGTCCTCTTGATACTAAAACTAGTAAACGTTTAAATTCTGTTTATAAACCTCCTGTGGTTACTCCAGAGGTTTTTCCAGTTCCTGATGCTATTTCTGATATGATTTCAAAGGAATGGAATAGGCCTGGTACTTCTTTTATTCCTTCTTCTAGGTTTAAAAAGTTGTATCCTTTGCCAGCAGTCAGATTGGAGTTTTGGGAAAAAATCCCCAAAGTTGTTGGGGATATTTCTGTTCTTGCCAAACGTACTACTATCCCTATGGAAGATAGTACTTCCTTTAAGGATCCTTTAGATAGGAAACTTGAATCGTATCTAAGGAAAGCTTATTTATATTCTGGCTATCTTCTCAGGCCTGCCATTTCTATGGCTGATGTTACAGCTGCATCAACTTTCTGGTTGGAAAGCTTAGCGCAACAGGAAACGGATCCTGATTTGTCTAGCATTGTTCGCTTCCTTCAACATGCAAATCATTTTACCTGTGATGCTATTTTTTATATCATCAAAATTGATGTTAAATCTATGTCTTTAGCTATTTTAGCTAGAAGAGCTTTGTGGATCAAGTATTGGAATGCTGACATGGTATCTAAGTCTAGATTACTATCTCTTTCTTTCCAAGGTAACAATTTATTTGGTTTTCAGTTGGATTCAATTATTTAATCTGTCACTGGGGGAGAAAGGAGTTTTTTTTTTTACCTCAGGATAAAAGATCTAAGGGTAAATCTAAAGCTTCTAATCATTTTCGTTCTTTTCGACAGAATAAGGAACAGAAACCAAATCCTTCCCCCAAAGAATCTGGTTCCAATTGGAAACCTTCAAGTTGGAATAAATCCAAGCCTTTAAAGAAACCAAAGCCAGCCCCCAAGTCTGCATGATGGTGCGGCCCTCATTCCAGATTTTTTCTTTCACACATTCCAGCAAATCCAGTGAAGGCTCAGGCTTTTCTGAAGTGTGTTTCAGATCTAGAGCTTTCTGGGGTAATCATACCAGTTCCGTTTCAGGAACAGGGTCTGGGGTTTTATTCAAATCTATTAATTGTCCCAAAGAAAGAAAATTAATTCAGGCCAGTTCTGGATCTGAAAATTTTGAATCATTTTGTAAGAGTGCCAACTTTCAAAATTGTGACTATAAAGATTTTTCTGCCTTTTGTTCAGCAAGGTCATTATATGTCCACGATAGACTTACAGGATGCATATCTTCATATTCCCATTCATCCAGATCACTATTGGTTTCTGAGATTCTCTTTTCTAGTCAAGCATTACCAATTTGTCGCTCTTCTGTTTGGCCTAGCGACAGCTCCACAAATCTTTTCGAAGGTTCTCTGTGCCCTACTCTCTGTAATCAGAGAACAGGGTATTGCGGTATTTCCTTATTTCGACGATATCTTTGTACTAGCTCAGTCTTTACATTCTGCAGAATCTCACACAAATCAACTAGTGTTGTTTCTTCAAAGACATGGCTGGAGGATCAATTTACCAAAAATGTATTTGATTCCTCAGACAAGGGTCACCTTTTTCGGTTTCCAGATAGATTCAGTGTCCATGACTCTATCTCTAATAGACAAGAGACGATTAAAATTGGTTTCAGCTTGTCGGACCCTTCAGTCTCAGTCATTCCCTTCAGTGACTATGTGCATGGAAGTTTTAGGTCTCATGACTGCAGCATCGGACACGATCCCCTTTGCTCGTTTTCATATGAGAGCTTTGTATGCTGAACCAATGGTGCAGGGATTATACAAAGATATCACAATTAATAACCTTAAATCCCAATGTTCGACTCTCTCTGACTTGGTGGTTAGATCACCATCGTATAGTTAAGGGGCCTCTCTTGTTCGTCCAACCTGGACTGTGATCACAACAGATGCAAGTCTTTCAGGTTGGGGAGCTGTCTGGGAATCTCTCACAGCACAATGGGTTTGGAAACCTCAAGAGGCGAGGTTACCAATCAATATTTTAGAACTCTGTGCTATCTTCAGGGCTCTTCAGGTGTGGCCTCTGTTGAAGAGGGAACTGTTAATTTGTTTTCAGACGGACAATATCACAACTGGGGCATATGTCAATCATCAGGGTGGGACTCGCAATCCCCAAGCCATGAAAGAAGTATCTTGGATACTTGCTTGGGCGGAATCCAGCTCCTGTCTAATTTCTGTGATTCATATCCCAGGTATAGACAATTAGGAAACGGATTATCTCAGCCGTCAGACTTTACATCCGGGGGAGTGGACGCTCCATCCAGATGTGTTTTCTCAGATTGTTCCAGAAATAGATCTGATGGCTTCCCATCTAAACAAGAAACTTCCCATGTACCTGTCCAGGTCCAGGGATCCTCAGGTGGAAGCAGTGGATGCGTTAGCAGTTCCTTGGTGTTACCAACCTGCTTATTTCTTCCCGCCACTAGTTCTTCCAAGAGTGATTTCCAAAATCATCATGGAACAATCGTTTGTGTTGCTGGTAGCTCCAACATGGCCTCACAGGTTTTGGTATGCGGATCTTGTTCGGATGTCCAGCTGCCAACCCTGGCCACTTCCATTAAGGCTAGACCTTCTGTCGCAAGGTCAGTTTTTCCATCAGGATCTCAAATCATTAAATTTGAATGTATAGAAATTGAACGCCTAGTGCTTAGTCATAGAGGTTTCTCTCACTCAGTGATTAATACATGTTACAGGCTCGTAAATCGATTTCTAGGAAGATTTATTATCAAGTTTGGAAGATTTATATTTCGTGGTGTTCTTCTCATAAATTCTCCTGGCATTCTTTTAAAATTCCTAGAATTTTACAGTTTCTTCAGGATGGTTTTGATAAAGGTTTGTCTGCAAGTTCCTTAAAGGGACAAATCTCTGCTCTTTCTGTTTTATTTCACAGAAACATTGCTAAGCTTCCTGATAGTCACTGTTTTGTACAGGCTTTGGTCCGTATCAAGCCTGTCATTAAATTAATCTCTCCTCCTTGGAGTCTTAATTTGGTTTTGAAGGCCTTACAGGCTCCTCCTTTTGATCCTATGCTTTCTTTAGACATTAAACTACTTTCTTGGAAAGTGTTGTTCCTTTTGGCCATCTCTTCTGCTAGAAGAGTTTGTGAATTATCTTCTCTTTCTTGTGAATCTCCTTTTCTGGTTTTCCATCAGGATAAGGAAGTTTTGCGGACTTCATTTAAATTCTTACCTAAGTTTGTGAATTCTAACAACATTAATAGAGAAATTGTTGTCCCTTCTTTGTGTCCTAATCCTAAGAATTCATTGGAGAAATCCTTGCATTCTTTGGATGTGGTTAGAGCTTTGAAATATTATGTTGAAGCTACTAAAGATTTCAGGAAGACTTCTAGTCTATTTGTTATCTTTTCTGGTTCTAGGAAAGGTCAGAAGGCTTCTGCCATTTCCTTGGCATCTTGGTTAAAGCTTTTGATTCATAAGGCTTATTTGGAGTCGGGTCAGGTCCCGCCTCAAAGAATTACAGCTCATTCTACTAGATCAGTCTCCACGTCGTGGTTTTTTAAGAATGAAGCTTCAGTTGATCAAATTTGCAAAGCAGCAACTTGTTCTTCTTTGCATACATTTACTAAATTCTACCGTTTTGATGTATTTGCTTCTTCGGAAGCAGTTTTTGGTAGAAAAGTTCATCAGGCAGCTGTTTCAGTTTGATTCCTCTGCTTATGTTTTAAGTTTTTTTCTTTCATGAGAAAAACTTATTTTTTTTCGTTGTGGATTTAATTTTCTCAGCGAAAAATGGCTGTTATTATTATTTTATCCCTCCCTCTCTAGTGACTCTTGTGTGGAGTTCCACATCTTGAGTATTTCTATCCCATACGTTACTAGCTCATGGACTCTTGCCAATTACATGAAAGAAAACATAATTTATGTAAGAACTTACCTGATAAATTAATTTCTTTCATATTGGCAAGAGTCCATGAGACCCACCCTTTTATGGTGGTTATGATTTTTTTATATAAAGCACAATTATTTCCAAATTCCTTTGTTGATGCTTTTTACTCCTTTCTTATTCACCCCACTACTTGGCTATTCGTTAAACTGAATTGTGGGTGTGGTGAGGGGTGTATTTATAGGCATTTTGAGGTTTGGGAAACTTTGCCCCTCCTGGTAGGATTGTATATCCCATACGTCACTAGCTCATGGACTCTTGCCAATATGAAAGAAATTAATTTATTAGGTAAGTTCTTACATAAATAGTTTTTTTCATTATTTAATATTCTTTTTCATTAATTAAAATCCTTTTTCATATCGTTATATAACACAATAACATTACAATATAACCTATATTATTGGATTTTATTTCTTTTTCCAAAAGTGAGCATAAACTACACTTTATCACTATAACATAAGTGTATTACTATTAGTTCTAGTCACTTTTTCAACCAGCTCTTTAGCGCTCCCCTATCTTGTCTACAGAATCTCTTTTTGCCCCTAACATTTGTTTGGAGGAACAAATGTCATTTTAGGGTGTTAGTAGCATTGAAATTATGCTCAAAAGTGTACTCACTCATAATTGTTTATTTACACTATGGAGCACACTGATTCTGTCCCCACTGATATAAATTTTAACACATTAGAGGAGTCATCTACTGATAACCCTCCTTGTTCATTATTATGCGTGGTTGGCAAATTTGGTTCCAGTGTGCCACATCAACTCTGTCACAGCTTTTTACCTCAAATTTTGCATGCAAATCAGCCACAACCTTCTACCTCCTATACGGAATTGTGTCCTGTGTATATCACTCAGGGGGCTACTACTGACTTCACTCCTGAATTTAAAACAAGCATGCACAAGGTTGTAGCAGATTATTTAGCAGCTATCCCAAAACCAAGTAAAGCGTAAGTGCAAATATGGGGATTTACCTCAATCTCCTGAAATATATGTGCAAAATTCTTCCCCTCAGCCTCACATTCCTGCTATGCTACAGAGCTATGAATCTGAGGATGCAAAATCATCTAATTCTGAGGGAGAAATGTCATCTGAACATGACCCCGTTCTTGATTCTGAATTTGATCATTGTTTCATAAAGCATTTCTGTAATTTACCGCATGAGGTTTTAAAAACTCTGGGAATTTCTCATGCACTTCCAAAAATTATATTCTGCAGAAAGTATAGTCAGCCTAAATAAACAGACTTTTTGGGAGAGTATCTGGGTTCCTAGGCTAGATGGGGAAAAACTAGCCGATTTAAATGCCCCTATTACCAAAGAGGAAATTTTAAGGGCTATTTTTTATCTTTCAAAGAACAGTAACTATTCTGTAAGGTCTATTTAACAAATTTACATATTATTATATACATATTTCACATCTTCAACGATTAATCTTATTCTTAAAAAAGACAAAGATCCAGAATCAGTTGATTCGTATTGACCTGTCTCTCTATTAAACGACTATAAAATTTTAACAGCAATAGTGGCGAATAGGTTAAAAATGATCTTGGGGACATTGATACATTCTGACCAATCAGACTTCATGGATGGACGCAACCCCACAAAAAACATGGGCAGACTACTGATGGCAATAGAACAAATGTGGGTAAAATTGCTAAGGCAAAAGGGTAATCACGATAGATGCTGAGATGGCATTTGATTCGATCACATGGGATCATTCACAACCTTAGCAAAATTCAGACTACTGGTCACTTCAGCACATTTATTAAACGTATATACAATAACCCTTCTTCATCTATTTTGGTAAATGGACTTCTTATACCAGCAATAGCACTAGAGAAAGGTACCAGACAAGGCTGTCCCCTAACTCCTTTTAATCTTCAATATATCTATAGAACCATTGGTAATCAGTCTCAGAAAGGAATTAGAAGGAATCATGATAGGAAAAAGAATAGTTCTATCTCTATATATGCTGACGATTTTCTACTGTTTATTGAAATTTTCAGGAAAAATATTCCAATTATATTGAGGATAATACGAAGCTATGGCTCTTTTTCACGGTATAAGATTAATATATCCAAATCAGAGATTCTATGGCTGAATAAAAATGAGAAGAGTCTGAAGGTACTGGCCTTTAAAGAAGCAGAAAACCAGATAAAATATCTAGGTATCATCCTAAACAAAAATCCAGCAGAATGGTATGAGCTTAATTATAGAAAGTTGTGAAATTCAATTTTCACAAACTTAACGAAATGGAGTCAGTTACCTCTTTCAGCAAAAATACATTTGGTCAAGATTATCCTTCTTCCTAAAGTTCTGTTCTTATGCCAGAACCTACCTCTATTTATTAAAGACAGATATATTAAGAATTTTAATTCTCGCTGTTCTCAGTTCCTTTGGAACAAGAAGAAAGCAAGAGTAGCTTTAAGGAAATTTTCTCAGAAAAAGTAATGTGGAGGCCCTTGGTCTCCCAGACCTCAAATGATATAATCTTGTAAGTATGACTTAAGTTGCCAGTGACTGGATTACTGAAAAAAACTTAGTGACATATACACGCATTGAAAATGACTTAACTCAGACAGCTTCAGTTACAGGACTATTGCAGTCAAAGAGAAAAGATATTCCAAAATCTATAACAGATAGGAAATCAATCTATAATATCGTGTTAGCATGGTTTAAAGTGAAAAAGGAGCTACTTAATTTGTCAGATATAATTTTATTATACAACAGACCCCGGGCAGTTCAAACCAGGATCTGATAAATACATGCAATTTAATTGGACGGAATATAATATCACGTTTCTGGAAATCCAAGTCCAGCCCAAGTATGAATGAATTTTATCAATAGAGTACAATATCAAATTTGCCTAAAACAGCATGAGCCAAATACACCATTTAGAAAAAAAAACTTTTAACTCCAGTCTTCTTTATTGTAAGGTCATACTCTTATATCCAGAAAGAACTTAAATAGTCAGACCATTCCAAAAATCAGATTTTTTTTTTTGTGTATGTCGGTCCTACAGGGACTGTTCCCAAATCACTGGTTAGGATAGTAAGGCTTGACACCCCCCCCCCCCCATCCTTAAACATCTTCAATCATGATACACCCCTTAAAGGGACACTGAACCCAAATTTTTTATTTCATGATTCAGATAGAGCATGCAATTTTAAGCAACTTTCTAATTTACTCCTATTATCATTTCTTTCATGTAATTGGCAAGAGTCCATGAGCTAGTGACGTATGGGATATACATTCCTACCAGGAGGGGCAAAGTTTCCCAAACCTCAAAATGCCTATAAATACACCCCTCACCACACCCACAATTCAGTTTTACAAACTTTGCCTCCGATGGAGGTGGTGAAGTAAGTTTGTGCTAGATTCTACGTTGATATGCGCTCCGCAGCAAGTTGGAGCCCGGTTTTCCTCTCAGCGTGCAGTGAATGTCAGAGGGATGTGAAGAGAGTATTGCCTATTTGAATGCAGTGATCTCCTTCTACGGGGTCTATTTCATAGGTTCTCTGTTATCGGTCGTAGAGATTCATCTCTTACCTCCCTTTTCAGATCGACGATATACTCTTATATATACCATTACCTCTGCTGATTCTCGTTTCAGTACTGGTTTGGCTTTCTACAAACATGTAGATGAGTGTCCTGGGGTAAGTAAATCTTATTTTCTGTGACACTCTAAGCTATGGTTGGGCACTTTGTTTATAAAGTTCTAAATATATGTATTCAAACATTTATTTGCCTTGACTCAGAATGTTCAACTTTCCTTATTTTTCAGACAGTCAGTTTCATATTTGGGATAATGCATTTGAATTAATCATTTTTTTCTTACCTTCAAAAATTTAACACTTTTTCCCTGTGGGCTGTTAGGCTCGCGGGGGCTGAAAATGCTTCATTTTATTGCGTCATTCTTGGCGCGGACTTTTTGGCGCAAAAATTCTTTTCCGTTTCCGGCGTCATACGTGTCGCCGGAAGTTGCGTCATTTTTTTGACGTTATTTTGCGCCAAAGATGTCGGCGTTCCGGATGTGGCGTCATTTTGGCGCCAAAAGCATTTATCTCCACATTATTTAAGTTTCATTTTTTATTGCTTCTGGTTGCTAGAAGCTTGTTCTTGGCATTCTTTCCCATTCCTGAAACTATCATTTAAGGAATTTGATCAATTTTGCTTTATATGTTGTTTTTTCTCTTACATATTGCAAGATGTCTCACGTTGCATCTGAGTCAGAAGATACTACAGGAAAATCGCTGTCTAGTGCTGGATCTACCAAAGCTAAGTGTATCTGCTGTAAACTTTTGGTAGCTATTCCTCCGGCTGTTGTTTGTATTAAATGTCATGACAAACTTGTTAATGCAGATAATATTTCCTTTAGTAAAGTACCATTGCCTGTTGCAGTTCCTTCAACATCTAAGGTGCAGAATGTTCCTGATAACATAAGAGATTTTGTTTCTGAATCCATAAAGAAGGCTATGTCTGTTATTTCTCCTTCTAGTAAACGTAAAAAATCTTTTAAAACTTCTCTCCCTACAGATGAATTTTTAAATGAACATCATCATTCTGATTCTGATGACTCTTCTGGTTCAGAGGATTCTGTCTCAGAGGTTGATGCTGATAAATCTTCATATTTATTTAAAATGGAATTTATTCGTTCTTTACTTAAAGAAGTACTAATTGCTTTAGAAATAGAGGATTCTGGTCCTCTTGATACTAATTCTAAACGTTTGGATAAGGTATTTAAAGCTCCTGTGGTTATTCCAGAAGTTTTTCCTGTTCCTAATGCTATTTCTTCAGTAATTTCCAAAGAATGGGATAAATTGGGTAATTCATTTACTCCTTCTAAACGTTTTAAGCAATTATATCCTGTGCCGTCTGACAGATTAGAATTTTGGGACAAAATCCCTAAAGTTGATGGGGCTATTTCTACCCTTGCTAAACGTACTACTATTCCTACGTCAGATGGTACTTCGTTTAAGGATCCTTTAGATAGGAAAATTGAATCCTTTCTAAGAAAAGCTTATCTGTGTTCAGGTAATCTTCTTAGACCTGCTATATCTTTGGCTGATGTTGCTGCAGCTTCAACTTTTTGGTTGGAAACTTTAGCGCAACAAGTAACACATCATGATTCTCATGATATTATTATTCTTCTTCAGCATGCTAATAATTTTATCTGTGATGCCATTTTTGATATTATCAGAGTTGATGTCAGGTTTATGTCTCTAGCTATTTTAGCTAGAAGAGCTTTATGGCTTAAAACTTGGAATGCTGATATGGCTTCTAAATCAACTCTACTTTCTATTTCTTTCCAGGGTAACAAATTATTTGGTTCTCAGTTGGATTCTATTATTTCAACTGTTACTGGTGGGAAAGGAACTTTTTTACCACAGGATAAAAAATCTAAAGGTAAAAACAGGGCTAATAATCGTTTTCGTTCCTTTCGTTTCAACAAAGAACAAAAGCCTGATCCTTCATCCTCAGGAGCAGTTTCAGTTTGGAAACCATCTCCAGTCTGGAATAAATCCAAGCCAGCTAGAAAGGCAAAGCCTGCTTCTAAGTCCACATGAAGGTGCAGCCCTCATTCCAGCTCAGCTGGTAGGGGGCAGGTTACGTTTTTTCAAGGAAATTTGGATCAATTCTGTTCACAATCCTTGGATTCAGAACATTGTTTCAGAAGGGTACAGAATTGGTTTCAAGATGAGACCTCCTGCAAAGAGATTTTTTCTTTCCCGTGTCCCAGTAAATCCAGTAAAAGCTCAAGCATTTCTGAATTGTGTTTCAGATCTAGAGTTGACTGGAGTAATTATGCCAGTTCCAGTTCCGGAACAGGGGATGGGGTTTTATTCAAATCTCTTCATTGTACCAAAGAAGGAGAATTCCTTCAGACCAGTTCTGGATCTAAAAATATTGAATCGTTATG
The DNA here is from genome assembly GCF_027579735.1 of Bombina bombina. Classification (NCBI taxonomy): domain Eukaryota; kingdom Metazoa; phylum Chordata; class Amphibia; order Anura; family Bombinatoridae; genus Bombina; species Bombina bombina. The sequence goes on along the minus strand of NC_069501.1, from coordinate 1,228,130,414 downwards.
TAAGGATACCAACGTTCAAGATGGTAACTGTAAGGACTATCTTGCCTTTTGTTCAGCAAGGGAATTATATGTCCACAATAGATTTAAAGGATGCATATCTGCATATTCCGATTCATCCAGATCATTATCAGTTCCTGAGATTCTCTTTTCTGGACAAGCATTACCAGTTTGTGGCTCTGCCGTTTGGCCTAGCTACAGCTCCAAGAATTTTTACAAAGGTTCTCGGTGCCCTTCTGTCTGTAATCAGAGAACAGGGTATTGTGGTATTTCCTTATTTGGACGATATCTTGGTACTTGCTCAGTCTTTACATTTAGCAGAATCTCATACGAATCGACTTGTGTTGTTTCTTCAAGATCATGGTTGGAGGATCAATTTACCAAAAAGTTCATTGATTCCTCAGACAAGGGTAACCTTTCTGGGTTTCCAGATGGATTCAGTGTCCATGACTCTGTCTTTAACAGACAAGAGACGTCTAAAATTGATTTCAGCTTGTCGAAACCTTCAGTCACAATCATTCCCTTCGGTAGCCTTATGCATGAAAATTCTAGGTCTTATGACTGCTGCATCGGACGCGATCCCCTTTGCTCGTTTTCACATGCGACCTCTTCAGCTCTGTATGCTGAATCAATGGTGCAAGGATTACACAAAGATATCTCAATTAATATCTTTAAAACCGATTGTTCGACACTCTCTAACGTGGTGGGCAGATCACCATCGTTTAATTCAGGGGGCTTCTTTTGTGCTTCCGACCTGGACTGTAATTTCAACAGATGCAAGTCTCACAGGTTGGGGAGCTGTGTGGGGATCTCTGACGGCACAAGGAGTTTGGGAATCTCAGGAGGTGAGATTACCGATCAATATTTTAGAACTCCGTGCAATTTTCAGAGCTCTTCAGTTTTGGCCTCTTCTGAAGAGAGAATCGTTCATTTGTTTTCAGACAGACAATGTCACAACTGTGGCATACATCAATCATCAAGGAGGGACTCACAGTCCTCTGGCTATGAAAGAAGTATCTCGAATTTTGGTTTGGGCGGAATCCAGCTCCTGTCTAATCTCTGCGGTTCATATCCCAGGTATAGACAATTGGGAAGCGGATTATCTCAGTCGCCAAACGTTGCATCCGGGCGAATGGTCTCTTCACCCAGAGGTATTTCTTCAGATTGTTCAAATGTGGGAACTTCCAGAAATAGATCTGATGGCGTCTCATCTAAACAAGAAACTTCCCAGGTATCTGTCCAGATCCCGGGATCCTCAGGCGGAGGCAGTGGATGCATTATCACTTCCTTGGAAGTATCATCCTGCCTATATCTTTCCGCCTCTAGTTCTTCTTCCAAGAGTAATCTCTAAGTTTCTGAAGGAATGCTCGTTTGTTCTGCTGGTAGCTCCGGCATGGTCTCACAGGTTTTGGTATGCGGATCTTGTCCGGATGGCCTCTTGCCAACCGTGGACTCTTCCGTTAAGACCAGACCTTCTGTCTCAAGGTCCTTTTTTCCATCAGGATCTGAAATCCTTAAATTTAAAGGTATGGAGATTGAACGCTTGATTCTTGGTCACAGAGGTTTCTCTGACTCTGTGATTAATACTATGTTACAGGCTCGTAAATCTGTATCTAAAGAGATATATTATAGAGTCTGGAAGACTTATATTTCTTGGTGTCTTTCTCATCATTTTTCTTGGCATTCTTTTAGAATACCGAGAATATTACAGTTTCTTCAGGATGGTTTAGATAAGGGTTTGTCTGCAAGTTCCTTGAAAGGACAAATCTCTGCTCTTTCTGTTCTTTTTCACAGAAAGATTGCTATTCTTCCTGATATTCATTGTTTTGTACAAGCTTTGGTTCGTATAAAGCCTGTCATTAAGTCAATTTCTCCTCCTTGGAGTTTGAATTTGGTTCTGGGGGCTCTTCAAGCTCCTCCATTTGAACCTATGCATTCATTGGACATTAAATTACTTTCTTGGAAAGTTTTGTTCCTTTTGGCCATCTCTTCTGCCAGAAGAGTTTCTGAATTATCTGCTCTTTCTTGTGAGTCTCCTTTTCTGATTTTTCATCAGGATAAGGCGGTGTTGCGAACTTCTTTTGAATTTTTACCTAAAGTTGTGAATTCCAACAACATTAGTAAAGAAATTGTGGTTCCTTCATTATGTCCTAATCCTAAGAATTCTAAGGAGAAATCGTTGCATTCTTTGGATGTTGTTAGAGCTTTGAAATATTATGTTGAAGCTACTAAATCTTTCCGAAAGACTTCTAGTCTATTTGTTATCTTTTCCGGTTCTAGAAAAGGCCAGAAAGCTTCTGCCATTTCTTTGGCATCTTGGTTGAAATCCAATTCATCTTGCCTATGTTGAGTCGGGTAAAACTCCGCCTCAGAAAATTACAGCTCATTCTACTAGGTCAGTTTCTACTTCCTGGGCGTTTAGGAATGAAGCTTCGGTTGATCAGATTTGCAAAGCAGCAACTTGGTCCTCTTTGCATACTTTTACTAAGTTCTACCATTTTGATGTATTTTCTTCTTCTGAAGCAGTTTTTGGTAGAAAAGTACTTCAGGCAGCGGTTTCAGTTTGAATCTTCTGCTTATGTTTTTTCATTAAACTTTATTTTGGGTGTGGATTATTTTCAGCAGGAATTGGCTGTCTTTATTTTGTCCCTCCCTCTCTAGTGACTCTTGTGTGGAAAGATCCACATCTTGGGTAGTCATTATCCCATACGTCACTAGCTCATGGACTCTTGCTAATTACATGAAAGAAAACATAATTTATGTAAGAACTTACCTGATAAATTCATTTCTTTCATATTAGCAAGAGTCCATGAGGCCCGCTTTTTTTTTGTGGTGGTTATGATTTTGTATAAAGCACAATTATTCCAATTCCTTATTTTATATGCTTTCGCACTTTTTTATCACCCCACTTCTTGGCTATTCGTTAAACTGAATTGTGGGTGTGGTGAGGGGTGTATTTATAGGCATTTTGAGGTTTGGGAAACTTTGCCCCTCCTGGTAGGAATGTATATCCCATACGTCACTAGCTCATGGACTCTTGCTAATATGAAAGAAATGAATTTATCAGGTAAGTTCTTACATAAATTATGTTTTTTTATTCGTTCTCTTGCTATCTTTATTGGAAAAAGACGGCATCTAAGCTTTTTTTATTGGTTTAGATCTCTGGACAGCACTTTTTTATTGGTGGATGAATTTATCCACCAATCAGAAAGAACAACCCAGGTTGTTCACCAAAAATGGGCCGGCATCTAAACTTACATTCTTGCATTTCAAATAAAGATACCAAGTGAATGAAGAAAATTTGATAATAGGAGTAAATTAGAAAGTTGCTTAAAATGTCATGCTCTATCTGAATCACGAAAGAAAAAAATTTGGGTTCAGTGTCCCTTTGAGGTTTTATGTTCTTTCCCCCCCTTTTTTTTGTTTGTTTTGTTCTCTTTGTCCTTTACCTTGAAGGGTAATAGGCAGTGAAAGAAAACCTAAGATAAGGTGTCCAATAAAATATTGGAATATTGTAAGCTCCTTATGGCTACAAAGTATGGGGCAAAATGACAGGCTAATTTTTGGAGTATAATTTATTTTTGTTTTTGTTTACTAATGTGATACTGTGTTTATTTTAATACACACAGTTTATCTTATCTTTCTGGAGTGTTTCTTTTGATATTTCTGTTTTACCTGTATATGCAGTTGGATGTAATTCAATAAAATGAAAATGATATATAAATGATTTTTTTTTTTTAAATGTTGTTTTCAAGGCTCCACCAAAAATTCCAGAGGTATTTCAGGTTCCTGACCTGGTCTCTGACTTTATAGCCAAGGAATGTAAAACGCCAGGTGGGCCTTTTGCTGCTTCCTCCAGATTTAAGAAAATATATCCCATTCCGGAAAAGAATGTGGAAGTGAGGGAAACAATTCCTAAGGTTTATGTATCTATTTTCATCTTTGCCAAACGCATGACTATCCCAATGGACCGCAAGCTGGAGTCTTTCTTCAGACCAGTCTTCTGCTTAAACCAGCAGTTTCTGTTACATGTGTGACTGCTGCTGGGATCCTCTGGTGGGATTCATTATCCAACATGGTTAACGAACAATCCTCTTCTGAGGATCTTCAAAATTGCATTAAGACCCTGAAAATGGCTCTAGCTTTTGTGTGTGATGCTTTGATGGACGTTATCAAAATTAATGTTAAGAATACGTCTATGCGGTGCTGGCAAAAAGACTCTTATGGTTAAAATTTTGGTCAGCAGACATGGTATCAAAGAAAAGGTCAATGACTCTTTCCTTTCAAAGGAAGATTGTATTTGATTACTGGAGGGAAAGTGGATTTTCTTCCTCAGGACAAGAAATCCAAAGGAAAGGGAACATTGTCCAGGACCCCTGGGTTCAAAACATAATTTCCCACGGCTACAGGATATGCTTTTGAACCAACCTGGTGACAATCCCTCGTCACCACTCAAGGATAGGCTTTTTAGCTAGGCCTGATCGAGGAAGATTCCTTCTCTCTCATGCCCCCAAAAATCCTTTAAAGGCTGCTGCCTTTATACAATGTCTTCAGGATTTAGAGGATATGGGAGTAATTACCCTAGTACCGGTGTTTCAACAGGGGTTTTTACTCCAATCTGTTCATTGTCTCAAAGAAGGAAGGGACTCACAGACCACAGATTTGAAAGCCCTAAACATGTTTGTCAGGGTTCCTGCTTTCAAAATGGAAACTATCCGCTAAATGTTACCCTTAAAGGGACAGTCTTGTCAAAACTAAACTTTCATGATTCAGATAGAACATGAATTTTTAAACAACTTTCCTATTTACTTTTATCGTCAAATTTGCTTTGTTTTCTTGGTATTTGTTGAAAGCTAAATCTAGGTATGCTCATATGCTAATTTTTAAGCCCTTGAAAGGCCGCCTCTATTCTCAGTGCGTTTGAACAGTTTTTCACAGCTAGACATCACTAGTTCATGTGTGCCATATAGATAACATCCTGCTCTCTTCTGTGGAGTTATTTATGAGTCAGTACTGGCTAAAATGCAAGTCTGTCAAATGAACTGAAATAAGGGTCAGTCTGTGGAAGCTTAGATAGAAGGTAATCACAGAGGTAAAAATTAAATTAATATAACCATGTTTGTTTTACAAAAGATTATCTTTTTAAACAATAGCAATTCTGAAATAGGCTGTCCCTTTAAGTACACTTTTGAAACAGCTATAGCTTTATTTTTTAAATTACATGCTCTATCTGACTCATAAGAGAATTTTTTTCGGTTTCATATCCCTTTAAGCCCTGGTTTTTAGACACGGATCATAGATGTTTACCAGTCACCTATATACTCATGTTACTGTGTTAGAGCTTGCAAACATATATCGGATAACTACTTCCAGATATCAAGATTCATTTCCAAAACTAAGTATTAAGAAAAGTAATACTAGTCTGCCAAACTATGAGCATTGCTTCAGTTAAAGCAGTTTGGGAATAACTTTAATATGTCGGGGTTTTTTTAGTGCTCATTTCATAGTTCAGCACTTTGTCAAATTAAAATACGAAAGTGTGAAACTATTAGAAAAATCCAAAAGCTCAGGTTTATAGGGCATAGCCATCGTAAAACGTCCAAATGTCTATTTAAATAATATGGCATGGGGTAATATTTAAAAGTGACACTTCTGTTTTGTTGTAGAGATATGTTAGCCATGTGTTAAACCTTTTGAAACAAATTAACATCTTGTTTGCTGCAATTGTTTTTCAATATTTAAACTCCACCCTCACTTATTCTGAGTGGTTGATTCTAGAGAAGACAAGGCTAGCCACTGCCAGTCTGCTAAATCCAACTAGGGAATATATGTAGCAGGGTTATCCTTGAGAAATTGGCAGTATGAGTTTCCATTTCAGGCAATAATAAAATCTATAATTTTCAGAGCTAAATTACATGAAAAAAGGCAAAGTTGCTTCATTATGCATGACTAAACATTTTATAATAAAATCTCAATGTATTCACTGTTCCTATAAACAGTTTTTCCATCTAAAGGGGAGGAGAGTCCACAGCTTCATTCATTACTTGTGAGAATTAAGAACCTGGCAAACACACCCCAGCCAAAGGCTTAAATACCTCCCCCACTCCCCTCATCCCCCAGTCAGGTGCCGGAAAATCAGAGGTCTCCTATGAGGGGTTCTACCCTTCGCTATGGGACAGGAGTTTAAGTAGCCCTTCAAGCTTCTCGGTTGAGGGCCTGGGTGAACGTTAGAGCCTGGAGATGCAGAGGGAGCTTACCTTTGCGACACCATCCCAACTCATATTAACAGCTCCTACAATCGGCGTTGATGAGTTTCGCAGATTGCTTCTTTTCTCAAGTCCATGTCAGGAGCGCAGCTATCACCTGTCACACTTGAAGGGCCATGTTACTGTTCCACGGCGTCGATTCTGGTAAGATTGTTTCATATTTTATATCATGATAACGCAGAAGACAGGGCCACAGTGTGGCACCTTTATAGAATCAAGGGTTAATATTCCTTTAAGGGTATTATTGAACAGGGGGGGGGGGGTATGTACATGATATGTTTATTGTGTGATTGCCGTGTTATGTGCAAGGACGCGACTCTGGCATTTTTTGTGGAACTGACAGGTTCTCTTCCGGGAGTTTTTGCTCTGTTTTTTTTTTTTTTTTTTTTTTTTTTTTTTTTTTTGGTGCGTTTTCTCCTTGGCAGGGGTGGTCCTGCAGAGTCATCCTTGTTGCTTCTGCGGAAGCTGTTTTTGGGAGAAGGTTCTACAGGCTGTGGTGTCCTCAGATTAGGGGTCCGCCTTTTCCCTCCCGGTTTCACTCAGTGTCCTCCTAAAAGCTTGGGTATATGTTCCCACAAGTAATGAATGAAGCCGTGGACTCTCCTCCCCTTTAGAGGGGAGGAGAGTCCATATTTCTTTCATGTAATTAGCAAGAGTCCATGAGCTAGTGACGTATGGGATATACATTCCTACCAGGAGGGGCAAAGTTTCCCAAACCTCAAAATGCCTATAAATACACCCCTCACCACACCCACAATTCAGTTTTACAAACTTTGCCTCCGATGGAGGTGGTGAAGTAAGTTTGTGCTAGATTCTACGTTGATAGAATCTAGCCCGGTTTTCCTCTCAGCGTGCAGTGAATGTCAGAGGGATGTGAGGAGTATTGCCTATTTGAATGCAGTGATCTCCTTCTAAGGGGTCTATTTCATAGGTTCTCTGTTATCGGTCGTAGAGATTCATCTCTTACCTCCCTTTTCAGATCGACGATATACTCTTATATATACCATTACCTCTGCTGATTCTCGTTTCAGTACTGGTTTGGCTATCTACTATATGTAGATGAGTGTCCTGGGGTAAGTAAGTCTTATTTTCTGTGACACTCCTAGCTATGGTTGGGCACTTTGTTTATAAAGTTCTAAATATATGTATTCAAACATTTATTTGCCTTGACTCAGAATGTTCAACTTTCCTTATTTTCAGTCAGTTTCATATTTGGGATAATGAATTTTAACATTTTTCTTACCTTAAAATTTGACTTTTTCCCTGTGGGCTGTTAGGCTCGCGGGGGCTGAAAATGCTTCATTTTATTGCGTCATTCTTAGCGCGGACTTTTTTGGCGCAAAAATTCTATTTCCGTTTCCGGCGTCATACGTGTCGCCGGAAGTTGCGTCATTTTTTGACGTTATTTTGCGCCAAAAATGTCGGCGTTCCGGATGTGGCGTCATTTTTGGCGCCAAAAAGCATTTAGGCGCCAAATAATGTGGGCGTCTTATTTGGCGCGAAAAAATATGGGCGTCACTTTTGTCTCCACATTATTTAAGTCTCATTTTTTATTGCTTCTGGTTGCTAGAAGCTTGTTCTTTGGCATTTTTTCCCATTCCTGAAACTGTCATTTAAGGAATTTGATCAATTTTGCTTTATATATATGTTGTTTTTTCTCTTACATATTGCAAGATGTCTCACGTTGCATCTGAGTCAGAAGATACTACAGGAAAATCGCTGTCAAGTGCTGAATCTACCAAAGCTAAGTGTATCTGCTGTAAACTTTTGGTAGCTATTTCTCCAGCTGTTGTTTGTATTGATTGTCATGACAAACTTGTTAAAGCAGATAATATTTCCTTTAGTAAAGTACCATTGCCTGTTGCAGTTCCTTCAACATCTAAGGTGCAGAATGTTCCTGATAATATAAGAGATTTTGTTTCTGAATCCATAAAGAAGGCTATGTCTGTTATTTCTCCTTCTAGTAAACGTAAAAAATCTTTTAAAACTTCTCTCCCTACAGATGAATTTTTAACTGAACATCATCATTCTGATTCTGATGATTCCTCTGGTTCAGAGGATTCTGTCTCAGAGGTTGATGCTGATAAATCTTCATATTTATTTAAAATGGAATTTATTCGTTCTTTACTTAAAGAAGTCCTAATTGCTTTAGAAATAGAGGATTCTGGTCCTCTTGATACTAAATCTAAACGTTTAAATAAGGTTTTTAAATCTCCTGTAGTTATTCCAGAAGTTTTTCCTGTCCCTGATGCTATTTCTGCAGTAATTTCCAAAGAATGGGATAATTTGGGTAATTCATTTACTCCTTCTAAACGTTTTAAGCAATTATATCCTGTGCCGTCTGACAGATTAGAATTTTGGGACAAGATCCCTAAAGTTGATGGGGCTATTTCTACCCTTGCTAAACGTACTACTATTCCTACGTCAGATGGTACTTCGTTTAAGGATCCTCTAGATAGGAAAATTGAGTCCTTTCTAAGAAAAGCTTATCTGTGTTCAGGTAATCTTCTTAGACCTGCTATATCTTTGGCTGATGTTGCTGCAGCTTCAACTTTTTGTTTGGAAACTTTAGCGCAACAAGTAACACATCGTGATTCTCATGATATTATTATTCTTCTTCAACATGCTAATAATTTTATCTGTGATGCCATTTTTGATATTATCAGAGTTGATGTCAGGTTTATGTCTCTAGCTATTTTAGCTAGAAGAGCTTTATGGCTTAAAACTTGGAATGCTGATATGGCTTCTAAATCAACTTTACTTTCCATTTCTTTCCAGGGTAACAAATTATTTGGTTCTCAGTTGGATTCCATTATTTCAACTGTTACTGGTGGGAAAGGAACTTTTTTACCACAGGATAAAAAATCTAAAGGTAAAAACAGGGCTAATAATCGTTTTCGTTCCTTTCGTTTCAACAAAGAACAAAAGCCTGATCCTTCATCCTCAGGAGCAGTTTCAGTTTGGAAACCATCTCCAGTTTGGAATAAATCCAAGCCAGCTAGAAAGGCAAAGCCTGCTTCTAAGTCCACATGAAGGTGCGGCCCTCATTCCAGCTCAGCTGGTAGGGGGCAGGTTACGTTTTTTCAAGGAAATTTGGATCAATTCTGTTCACAATCTTTGGATTCAGAGCATTGTTTCAGAAGGGTACAGAATTGGTTTCAAGTTGAGACCTCCTGCAAAGAGATTTTTTCTTTCCCGTGTCCCAGTAAATCCAGTAAAAGCTCAAGCATTTCTGAAATGTGTTTCAGATCTAGAGTTAACTGGAGTAATTATGCCAGTTCCAGTTCCGGAACAGGGGATGGGGTTTTATTCAAATCTCTTCATTGTACCAAAGAAGGAGAATTCTTTCAGACCAGTTCTGGATCTAAAAATATTGAATCGTTATGTAAGGATACCAACGTTCAAGATGGTAACTGTAAGGACTATCTTACCTTTTGTTCAGCAAGGGAATTATATGTCCACAATAGATTTACAGGATGCATATCTGCATATTCCGATTCATCCAGATCATTATCAATTCCTGAGATTCTCGTTTCTGGACAAGCATTACCAGTTTGTGGCTCTGCCGTTTGGCCTAGCTACAGCTCCAAGAATTTTTACAAAGGTTCTCGGTGCCCTGCTGTCTGTAATCAGAGAACAGGGTATTGTGGTATTTCCTTATTTGGACGATATCTTGGTACTTGCTCAGTCTTTACATTTAGCAGAATCTCATACGAATCGACTTGTGTTGTTTCTTCAAGATCATGGTTGGAGGATCAATTTACCAAAAAGTTCTTTGATTCCTCAGACAAGGGTAACCTTTCTGGGTTTCCAGATGGATTCAGTGTCCATGACTCTGTCTTTAACAGACAAGAGACGTCTAAAGTTGATTACAGCTTGTCGAAACCTTCAGTCACAATCATTCCCTTCGGTAGCCTTATGCATGGAAATTCTAGGTCTTATGACTGCTGCATCGGACGCGATCCCCTTTGCTCGTTTTCACATGCGACCTCTTCAGCTCTGTATGCTGAAGCAATGGTGCAAGGATTACACGAAGATATCTCAATTAATATCTTTAAAACCGATTGTTCGACACTCTCTAACATGGTGGACAGATCACCATCGTTTAATTCAGGGGGCTTCTTTTGTGCTTCCGACCTGGACTGTAATTTCAACAGATGCAAGTCTCACAGGTTGGGGAGCTGTGTGGGGATCTCTGACGGCACAAGGAGTTTGGGAATCTCAGGAGGTGAGATTACCGATCAATATTTTGGAACTCCGTGCAATTTTCAGAGCTCTTCAGTTTTGGCCTCTTCTGAAGAGAGAATCGTTCATTTGTTTTCAGACAGACAATGTCACAACTGTGGCATACATCAATCATCAAGGAGGGACTCACAGTCCTCTGGCTATGAAAGAAGTATCTCGAATTTTGGTTTGGGCGGAATCCAGCTCCTGTCTAATCTCTGCGGTTCATATCCCAGGTGTAGACAATTGGGAAGCGGATTATCTCAGTCGCCAAACGTTGCATCCGGGCGAATGGTCTCTTCACCCAGAGGTTTTTCTTCAGATTGTTCAAATGTGGGAACTTCCAGAAATAGATTTGATGGCGTCCCATCTAAACAAGAAACTTCCCAGGTATCTGTCCAGATCCCGGGATCCTCAGGCGGAGGCAGTGGATGCATTATCACTTCCTTGGAGGTATCATCCTGCCTATATCTTTCCGCCTCTAGTTCTTCTTCCAAGAGTAATCTCCAAGATTCTGAAGGAATGCTCGTTTGTTCTGCTGGTAGCTCCGGCATGGCCTCACAGGTTTTGGTATGCGGATCTTGTCCGGATGGCCTCTTGCCAACCGTGGACTCTTCCGTTAAGACCAGACCTTCTGTCACAAGGTCCTTTTTTCCATCAGGATCTGAAATCCTTAAATTTAAAGGTATGGAGATTGAACGCTTGATTCTTGGTCAAAGAGGTTTCTCTGACTCTGTGATTAATACTATGTTACAGGCTCGTAAATCTGTATCTCGAGAGATATATTATAGAGTCTGGAAGACTTATATTTCTTGGTGTCTTTCTCATCATTTTTCCTGGCATTCTTTTAGAATACCGAGAATTTTACAGTTCCTTCAGGATGGTTTAGATAAAGGTTTGTCCGCAAGTTCTTTGAAAGGACAAATCTCTGCTCTTTCTGTTCTTTTTCACAGAAAGATTGCTATTCTTCCTGATATTCATTGTTTTGTACAAGCTTTGGTTCGTATAAAACCTGTCATTAAGTCAATTTCTCCTCCTTGGAGTTTGAATTTGGTTCTGGGAGCTCTTCAAGCTCCTCCGTTTGAACCTATGCATTCATTGGACATTAAATTACTTTCTTGGAAAGTTTTGTTCCTTTTGGCCATCTCTTCTGCCAGAAGAGTTTCTGAATTATCTGCTCTTTCTTGTGAGTCTCCTTTTCTGATTTTTCATCAGGATAAGGCGGTGTTGCGAACTTCTTTTGAATTTTTTCCTAAAGTTGTGAATTCCAACAACATTAGTAGAGAAATTGTGGTTCCTTCATTATGTCCTAATCCTAAGAATTCTAAGGAGAAATCGTTGCATTCTTTGGATGTTGTTAGAGCTTTGAAATATTATGTTGAAGCTACGAAATCTTTTCGTAAGACTTCTAGTCTATTTGTTATCTTTTCCGGTTCTAGAAAAGGCCAGAAAGCTTCTGCCATTTCTTTGGCATCTTGGTTGAAATCTTTAATTCATCTTGCCTATGTTGAGTCGGGTAAAACTCCGCCTCAGAGAATTACAGCTCATTCTACTAGGTCAGTTTCTACTTCCTGGGCGTTTAGGAATGAAGCTTCGGTTGACCAGATCTGCAAAGCAGCGACTTGGTCCTCTTTGCATACTTTTACTAAATTCTACCATTTTGATGTATTTTCTTCTTCTGAAGCAGTTTTTGGTAGAAAAGTACTTCAGGCAGCGGTTTCAGTTTGAATCTTCTGCTTATGTTTTTCGTTAAACTTTATTTTGGGTGTGGATTATTTTCAGCAGGAATTGGCTGTCTTTATTTTATCCCTCCCTCTCTAGTGACTCTTGTGTGGAAAGATCCACTTCTTGGGTAGTCATTATCCCATACGTCACTAGCTCATGGACTCTTGCTAATTACATGAAAGAAAACATAATTTATGTAAGAACTTACCTGATAAATTCATTTCTTTCATATTAGCAAGAGTCCATGAGGCCCGCCCTTTTTTTGTGGTGGTTATGATTTTGTATAAAGCACAATTATTCCAATTCCTTATTTTATATGCTTTCGCACTTTTTTATCACCCCACTTCTTGGCTATTCGTTAAACTGAATTGTGGGTGTGGTGAGGGGTGTATTTATAGGCATTTTGAGGTTTGGGAAACTTTGCCCCTCCTGGTAGGAATGTATATCCCATACGTCACTAGCTCATGGACTCTTGCTAATATGAAAGAAATGAATTTATCAGGTAAGTTCTTACATAAATTATGTTTTTATGTTTCTTGACCATGTTATAAAATAATTTGGTCTTGGTATCTAGTGAGACCTGAAAATCAGGATTTCTCCAACATAGGTGTGTCCGGTCCACGGCGTCATCCTTACTTGTGGGATATTCTCTTCCCCAACAGGAAATGGCAAAGAGCCCAGCAAAGCTGGTCACATGATCCCTCCTAGGCTCCGCCTTCCCCAGTCATTCTCTTTGCCGTTGTACAGGCAACATCTCCACGGAGATGGCTTAGAGTTTTTTAGTGTTTAACTGTAGTTTTTATAATTCAATCAAGTTTGTTATTTTAAAATAGTGCTGGTATGTACTATTTACTCTGAGACAGAAAAGAGATGAAGATTTCTGTTTGTAAGAGGAAAATTATTTTAGCAACCGTTACTAAAATCGATGGCTGTTCCACACAGGACTGTTGAGAGGAATTAACTTCAGTTGGGGGAACAGTGAGCAGACTTTTGCTGCTTGAGGTATGACACATTCTAACAAGACGATGTAATGCTGGAAGCTGTCATTTTCCCTATGGGATCCGGTAAGCCATTTTTATTACAGACAGTAAATAAGGGCTTCACAAGGGCTTTTTAAGACTGTAGACATTTTCTGGGCTAAATCGATTCATATATAAACATATTTTATACTCCATAGCCTTGAGGAATTATTTTAATCTTGGGAAGTTTGTAAAATAATCGGCAGGCACTGTATTGGACACCTTATTCTCTAGGGGCTTTCCCTAATCATAGGCAGAGTCTCATTTTCGCGCCTGTATTGCGCACTTGTTTTTGAGAAGCATGACATGCAGTTGCATGTGTGAGGAGCTCTGATACATAGAAAAGACTTTCTGAAGGCGTCATTTGGTATCGTATTCCCCTTTGGGCTTGGTTGGGTCTCAGCAAAGCAGATACCAGGGACTGTAAAGGGGTTAAATATAAAAACGGCTCCGGTTCCGTTATTTTAAGGGTTAAAGCTTTCAAATTTGGTGTGCAATACTTTTAAGGCTTTAAGACACTGTGGTGAAATTTTGGTGAATTTTGAACAATTCCTTCATACTTTTTCGCAATTGCAGTAATAAAGTGTGTTCAGTTTAAAATTTAAAGTGACAGTAACGGTTTTATTTTAAAACGTTTTTTGTACTTGTTATCAAGTTTATGCCTGTTTAACATGTCTGAACTGCCAGATAGACTGTGTTCTGAATGTGGGGAAGCCAAGGTTCCTTCTCATTTAAATAGATGTGATTTATGTGACACAAAATTTAGAGAAAATGATGCCCAAGATGATTCCTCAAGTGAGGGGAGTAAGCATGGTACTGCATCATCCCCTCCTTCGTCTACACCAGTCTTGCCCACTCAGGAGGCCCCTAGTACATCTAGCGCGCCAATACTCCTTACTATGCAACAATTAACAGCTGTAATGGATAATTCTATCAAAAACATTTTAGCCAAAATTTCCACTTATCAGCGAAAGCGCGACTGCTCTGTTTTAGAAAATACTGAAGAGCATGAGGACGCTGATGATATTGTTTCTGAATGGCCCCTACACCAGTCTGAGGGGGCCAGGGAGGTTTTGTCTGAGGGAGAAATTTCAGATTCAGGGAAAATTTCTCAACAAGCTGAACCTGATGTGATTACATTTAAATTTAAGTTGGAACATCTCCGCGCTCTGCTTAAGAAGGTGTTATCCACTCTGGATGATTGTGAGAATTTGATCATCCCAGAGAAACTATGTAAAATGGACAAGTTCCTAGAGGTCCCGGGGCCCCCCGAAGCTTTTCCTATACCCAAGCGGGTGGCGGACATTGTAAATAAAGAATGGGAAAGGCCCGGTATACCTTTCGTCCCTCCCCCCATATTTAAAAAATTGTTTCCTATGGTCGACCCCAGAAAGGACTTATGGCAGACAGTCCCCAAGGTCGAGGGGGCGGTTTCTACTCTAAACAAACGCACCACTATACCCATAGAAGATAGTTGTGCTTTCAAAGATCCTATGGATAAAAAATTAGAAGGTTTGCTTAAAAAGATGTTTGTTCAGCAAGGTTACCTTCTACAACCAATTTCATGCATTGTCCCTGTCACTACAGCCGCGTGTTTCTGGTTCGATGAGCTAGAAAAGGCGATCACTAGTAATTCTCCTTCTTATGAGGAGATTATGGACAGAATCCGTGCTCTCAAATTGGCTAATTCTTTCACCCTAGACGCCACTTTGCAATTGGCTAGGTTAGCGGCGAAAAATTCTGGGTTTGCTATTGTGGCGCGCAGAACGCTTTGGTTGAAATCTTGGTCAGCGGATGCGTCTTCCAAGAACAAATTGCTTAACATTCCTTTCAAGGGGAAAACGCTGTTTGTCCCTGACTTGAAAGAGATTATCTCTGATATCACTGGGGGTAAGGGCCACGCCCTTCCTCAGGATAGGTCTTTCAAGGCCAAAAATAAACCTAATTTTCGTCCCTTTCGTAGAAACGGACCAGCCCCAAGTGCTACGTCCTCTAAGCAAGAGGGTAATACTTCTCAAGCCAAGCCAGCCTGGAGACCAATGCAAGGCTGGAACAAGGGAAAGCAGGCCAAGAAACCTGCCACTGCTACCAAGACAGCATGAAGTGTTGGCCCCCGATCCGGGACCGGATCTGGTGGGGGGCAGACTCTCTCTCTTCGCTCAGGCTTGGGCAAGAGATGTTCTGGATCCTTGGGCGCTAGAAATAGTCTCCCAAGGTTATCTTCTGGAATTCAAGGGGCTTCCCCCAAGGGGGAGGTTCCACAGGTCTCAATTGTCTTCAGACCACATAAAAAAACAGGCATTCTTACATTGTGTAGAAGACCTGTTAAAAATGGGAGTGATTCATCCTGTTCCATTAGGAGAACAAGGGATGGGGTTCTACTCCAATCTGTTCGTAGTTCCCAAAAAAGAGGGAACGTTCAGACCAATCTTAGATCTCAAGATCCTAAACAAGTTTCTCAAGGTTCCATCGTTCAAAATGGAAACCATTCGAACAATTCTTCCTTCCATCCAGGAAGGTCAATTCATGACCACGGTGGATTTAAAGGATGCGTATCTACATATTCCTATCCACAAGGAACATCATCGGTTCCTAAGGTTCGCATTCCTGGACAAGCATTACCAGTTCGTGGCACTTCCGTTCGGATTAGCCACTGCTCCAAGGATTTTCACAAAGGTACTAGGGTCCCTTCTAGCGGTGCTAAGACCAAGGGGCATTGCAGTAGTACCTTACTTGGACGACATTCTGATTCAAGCGTCGTCCCTTCCTCAAGCAAAGGCTCACACGGACATTGTCCTGGCCTTTCTCAGATCTCACGGATGGAAAGTGAACGTAGAAAAGAGTTCTCTATCTCCGTCAACAAGGGTTCCCTTCTTGGGAACAATAATAGACTCCTTAGAAATGAGGATTTTTCTGACAGAGGCCAGAAAAACAAAACTTCTAAACTCTTGTCAAATACTTCATTCCGTTCCTCTTCCTTCCATAGCGCAGTGCATGGAAGTAATAGGTTTGATGGTAGCGGCAATGGACATAGTTCCTTTTGCGCGCATTCATCTAAGACCATTACAACTGTGCATGCTCAGTCAGTGGAATGGGGACTATACAGACTTGTCTCCGACGATACAAGTAAATCAGAGGACCAGAGATTCACTCCGTTGGTGGCTGTCCCTGGACAACCTGTCACAGGGGATGAGCTTCCGCAGACCAGAGTGGGTCATTGTCACGACCGACGCCAGTCTGATGGGCTGGGGCGCGGTCTGGGGACCCCTGAAAGCTCAGGGTCTTTGGTCTCGGGAAGAATCTCTTCTACCGACAAACATTCTGGAACTGAGAGCGATACTCAATGCTCTCAAGGCTTGGCCTCAGCTAGCAAAGGCCAAGTTCATACGGTTTCAATCAGACAACATGACGACTGTTGCGTACATCAACCATCAGGGGGGAACAAGGAGTTCCCTGGCGATGGAAGAAGTGACCAAAATCATTCAATGGGCGGAGACTCACTCCTGCCACTTGTCTGCAATCCACATCCCAGGAGTGGAAAATTGGGAAGCGGATTTTCTGAGTCGTCAGACCTTACATCCGGGGGAGTGGGAACTCCATCCGGAAATCTTTGCCCAAATTACTCAACTGTGGGGCATTCCAGACATGGATCTGATGGCCTCTCGTCAGAACTTCAAGGTTCCTTGCTACGGGTCCAGATCCAGGGATCCCAAGGCGACTCTAGTAGATGCACTAGTAGCACCTTGGACCTTCAAACTAGCTTATGTATTCCCGCCGTTTCCTCTCATCCCCAGGCTGGTAGCCAGGATCAATCAGGAGAGGGCATCGGTGATCTTGATAGCTCCTGCGTGGCCACGCAGGACTTGGTATGCAGACCTGGTGAATATGTCATCGGCTCCACCATGGAAGCTACCTTTGAGACGAGACCTTCTTGTTCAAGGTCCGTTCGAACATCCGAATCTGGTCTCACTCCAACTGACTGCTTGGAGATTGAACGCTTGATCTTATCAAAGCGAGGGTTCTCAGATTCTGTTATTGATACTCTTGTTCAGGCCAGCAAGCCTGTAACTAGAAATATTTACCACAAAATATGGAAAAAATATATCTGTTGGTGTGAATCTAAAGGATTCCCTTGGGACAAGGTTAAAATTCCTAAGATTCTATCCTTTCTTCAAGAAGGATTGGAGAAAGGATTATCTGCAAGTTCCTTGAAGGGACAGATTTCTGCCTTGTCTGTGTTACTTCACAAAAAGCTGGCAGCTGTGCCAGATGTTCAAGCCTTTGTTCAGGCTCTGGTTAGAATCAAGCCTGTTTACAAACCTTTGACTCCTCCTTGGAGTCTCAATTTAGTTCTTTCAGTTCTTCAGGGGGTTCCGTTTGAACCCTTACATTCCGTTGATATTAAGTTATTATCTTGGAAAGTTTTGTTTTTGGTTGCAATTTCTTCTGCTAGAAGAGTTTCAGAATTATCTGCTCTGCAGTGTTCTCCTCCTTATCTGGTGTTCCATGCAGATAAGGTGGTTTTACGTACTAAACCTGGTTTTCTTCCGAAAGTTGTTTCTAACAAAAACATTAACCAGGAGATAGTCGTGCCTTCTTTGTGTCCGAATCCAGTTTCAAAGAAGGAACGTTTGTTGCACAATTTGGATGTTGTTCGCGCTCTAAAATTCTATTTGGATGCTACAAAGGATTTTAGACAAACATCTTCCTTGTTTGTTGTTTATTCTGGTAAAAGGAGAGGTCAAAAAGCAACTTCTACCTCTCTCTCTTTTTGGATTAAAAGCATCATCAGATTGGCTTATGAGACTGCCGGACGGCAGCCTCCTGAAAGAATCACAGCTCATTCCACTAGGGCTGTGGCTTCCACATGGACCTTCAAGAACGAGGCTTCTGTTGATCAGATATGTAAGGCAGCGACTTGGTCTTCACTGCACACTTTTACCAAATTTTACAAGTTTGATACTTTTGCTTCTTCTGAGGCTATTTTTGGGAGAAAGGTTTTGCAAGCCGTGGTGCCTTCCATTTAGGTGACCTGATTTGCTCCCTCCCTTCATCCGTGTCCTAAAGCTTTGGTATTGGTTCCCACAAGTAAGGATGATGCCGTGGACCGGACACACCTATGTTGGAGAAAACAGAATTTATGTTTACCTGATAAATTACTTTCTCCAACGGTGTGTCCGGTCCACGGCCCGCCCTGGTTTTTTAATCAGGTCTGATAATTTATTTTCTTTAACTACAGTCACCACGGTATCATATGGTTTCTCCTATGCAAATATTCCTCCTTTACGTCGGTCGAATGACTGGGGAAGGCGGAGCTTAGGAGGGATCATGTGACCAGCTTTGCTGGGCTCTTTGCCATTTCCTGTTGGGGAAGAGAATATCCCACAAGTAAGGATGACGCCGTGGACCGGACACACCGTTGGAGAAAGTAATTTATCAGGTAAACATAAATTCTGTTTTTGGTTCTACTGATAAGCTTGAGAAAAAAAAAAAACAGATTCTCTTAAAGGGACATTCTAGTCCCTTAAAAATTTTACTTTTATGATTCAGATAGGACATGCAATTTTAAACAGCTTTCCATTTTGCTTTTATCAAATTTGATTTGTTCTCTTGGTATTCTTTGTTGAAAGCTAAAACTAGGTAGGTTCATATGCTAATGTTTAAGCCCTTAAAGGCCTCCTCTTATCTGAATTCATTTGACATTTTTTCACAGCTATATGGCGTTAGTTCATGTGTGTCATATAGATAACATTATGCTCACGCCCGTGGAGTTTCTTATGAGAGGGCACGGATTGGCTAAAATGCTAGTCTGTCAAAAGAGCTTAAATAAGGGGGCAGTCTGCATAGGCTTTAGATACAAGGTTATCACAGAGATAAAAAGTATTTATATAACCGGGTTTGTTATGCAAACCTGGGGAATGGGTAATAAAGGATTATCTATCTTTTTTTGACTATAAAAGAACTGTTCCTTTAACTCTTATACATTACAGAAACACAAAACTACAAACATAGTTTGTACATATGAGTCTGAGCTGAGATGCACACTTGCATATGAAAAAAATCCTGACATAATACTTGTGTAATGGACATTTGAAGGTTAAAGCCCAGGAATTTTTATTTGGATTCAAATTAGCTGTTGTAAAACACCATAACTGCCTAAATTGGTCCTGTTCCCATATATTGTCATAGCTTAGCATATTCCAGATTTTAACCAAATAAACCTAGGAAGACTAGTCCTTGAGACTGATCTCCCTGACAAATAATGCCCCGTATCTTATCTTAAAAATACTGATCAGATTTATTTATTTCATGTAATTGGCAAGAGTCCATGAGCTAGTGAAGTATGCGATATACAATACTACCAGGAGGGGCATAGTTTCCCATACCTCAAAATGCCTATAAATACACCCCTCACCACACCCACAATTCAGTTTTACAAACTTTGCCTCCTATGGAGG
Organism: Bombina bombina; assembly: GCF_027579735.1. Classification (NCBI taxonomy): domain Eukaryota; kingdom Metazoa; phylum Chordata; class Amphibia; order Anura; family Bombinatoridae; genus Bombina; species Bombina bombina. The sequence goes on along the minus strand of NC_069501.1, from coordinate 1,228,110,725 downwards.
TGGTGAAGTAAGTTTGTGCTAAGATTTCTACGTTGATATGCGCATCTCAGCATTTTGAAGCCCAGTTCCTCTCAGAGTACAGTGAATGTCAGAGGGATGTGAAGGGAGTATCACCTATTGAATGCAATTATTTTCCTTGCGGGAGATCTATTTCATAGGTTCTCTGTTATCGGTCGTAGAGATTTATCTCCTACCTCCCTTATTCAGATTGACGATATACTCTCATATTCCATTACTTCTACTGTTAACCGTTTCAGTACTTGTTTGGCTATCTGCTATATGTGGATGGGTGTCTTTTGGCAGGTATGTTTTCATTACTTAAGACACTCTCAGCTATGGTTTGGCACTTTATGCATTAATATAAAGTTCTAAATATATGTATTGTACTTATATTTGCCATGAGTCAGGTTTATGTGTATTTCCTTTTGCAGACTATCAGTTTCATATTTTGGAAATATTTTTGTTACCTGGGGTTTAGTCTTTTTTCAAATTGACGTGGGAAAAATTAGGCTTGCGAGGGGGCAAAATGCCAAAGTTTATTGCTTCATTCTTAAGGCGAAGGAGGTTGCGTTTTCAATGACGCGTGTCTTTTCCGGATTTTAGCGTAAATTTTTTTTTCAAGTTGCATTGTGCGTCATACTTGGCACCAAATAATTTCCTTATTTTAAAAACCCATTCCTATATGCCTCTTGCCTTTTTCTATGTCAGAGGGCTATGCTGTTTGCATTTTTTTCCATTCCTGAAACTGCCGTCCGTTTCAGGAAATTGATAATTTTGCTTTATATGTTGTTTTTTTCTCTTACATTTGCAAAATGTCTCAATCTGATCCTGTCTCAGAAATCACTGTTGGAACCCTGCTGCCTGATAACAGTTCAGTGCATTAGTTGTAAATTTGTGGAGATTTATATCTCCAGCTGTGGTATGTAATAGTTGTCATGATAAGCTTTTACATGCAGAGAATGTGTCCATCTGTAATCGTACAATGCCTGTTGTTCCTTCAATATCTAATGTACATGATATACCTGTGAATATAAAAGATTTTATTGCTGATGCGATTCAGAAGGCTTTGTCTGCCATCCCGCCTTCTAATAAACTTAAAAGGTCTTTTAAAACTTCTCATAAAGTTGATGAAATTTCAAATGACCGACAACATACTGAATTATCCTCCTCTGATGAGGATCTGATTCAGAAGATCCTACCTCAGATATTGACACTGATAAATTCTACTTATTTATTTAAAATAAAGTATATTCGTTCCTTGTTAAGAGGTGTTGATTACATTGCATATTGAGGAAACTAGTTCTCTTGATATTAAAACTAGTAAACGTTTAAATTCAGTTTATAAACCACCTGTGGTTACTCCAGAGGTTTTTTCCAGTTCCTGATGCTATTTCTGATATGATTCCTAAGGAATGGAATAGGCCTGGTACTTTTATTCCTTCATCAAGGTTTAAAAAATGGTATCCTTTGCCAGCCGTTAGATTGGAGTTTTGGGAAAAGATCCCCAAAGCTGATGGGGCTATTTCTACTCTTGCTAAACGTACTACTATTCCTATGGAAGATAGTACTTCTTTTAAAGACCCTTTAGATAGGAAACTTGAATCTTATCTAAGGAAAGCTTATTTATATTCTGGCTATCTTCTCAGGCCTGCCATTTCTATGGCTGATGTTGCAGCTGCATCAACTTTTTGGTTGGAAAGTCTAGTGCAACAGGAAATGGATCCTGATTTGCCTAGTATTGTTCGCTTCCTTCAACCTGCTAATCATTTTATCTGTGATGCCATTTTTTATATCGTCAAAATTGATGTTAAATCTATGTCTTTAGCTATTTTAGCTAGAAGAGCTTTGTGGCTCAAATATTGGAATGCTGACATGGTATCTAAATCTAGATTACTATCTCTTTCTTTCCAAGGTAATAAGTTATTTGGTTCTCAGTTGGATTTGATTATTTCAACTATCACTGGGGGGAAGGGAGTTTTTTTGCCTCAGGATAAAAGACCTAAGGGTAAATCTAAAGCTTCTAACCGTTTTCGTTCCTTTCGAGAAAATAAAGAACGGAAACCTAATCCTTCCCCCAAAGAATCTGGTTCCAATTGGAAACCTTCAAGATGGAATAAATCAAGACCGTTTAAGAAACCAAAGCCAGCCCCCAAGTCTGCATTAAGGTGCACCCATCATTCCAGCTCAGCTGGTAGGGGGCAGATTAAGATTCTTCCAAAACATTTGGGCAGATTCTTTCCAAAATCAATGGAGTATTGTCTCTCAAGGGTACCGAATAGGATTCAGAGTAAGGGATTATACAAAGATATCGCAATTAATATCCTTAAATCCCAATGTTCGACTCTCTCTGACTTGGTGGTTAGATCACCATCGTATAGTTCAATGGGCATCTTTTGTTCGTCCAATCTGGACTGTGATCACAACAGATGTAAGTCTTTCAGGTTGGGAGCTGTTTGGGCATCTCTGGCAGCACAAGGGGTTTGGAAACCTCAAGAGGCCAGGTTACCAATCAATATTTTAGAACTCCATGCTATTTTCAGGGCTCTTCAGGTTTGGCCTCTGTTGAAGAGAGAACCGTTCATTTGTTTTCAAACAGACAATTTCTTTCATGTAATTAGCAAGAGTCCATGAGCTAGTGACGTATGGGATATACATTCCTACCAGGAGGGGCAAAGTTTCCCAAACCTCAAAATGCCTATAAATACACCCCTCACCACACCCACAATTCAGTTTTTACAAACTTTGCCTCCTATGGAGGTGGTGAAGTAAGTTTGTGCTAGATTCTACGTTGATATGCGCTCCGCAGCAAGTTGGAGCCCGGTTTTCCTCTCAGCGTGCAGTGAATGTCAGAGGGATGTGAGGAGAGTATTGCCTATTTGAATGCAGTGATCTCCTTCTACGGGGTCTATTTCATAGGTTCTCTGTTATCGGTCGTAGAGATTCATCTCTTACCTCCCTTTTCAGATCGACGATATACTCTTATTTATATACCATTACCTCTGCTGATTTTCGTTTCAGTACTGGTTTGGCTTTCTACAAACATGTAGATGAGTGTCCTGGGGTAAGTAAATCTTATTTTCTGTGACACTCTAAGCTATGGTTGGGCACTTTATTTATAAAGTTCTAAATATATGTATTCAAACATTTATTTGCCTTGACTCAGAATGTTCAACATTCCTTATTTTCAGACAGTCAGTTTCATATTTGGGATAATACATTTGAATCAATCATTTTTTCTTACCTTAAAAATTTGACTTTTTTTCCCTGTGGGCTGTTAGGCTCGCGGGGGCTGAAAATGCTTCATTTTATTGCGTCATTCTTGGCGCAGACTTTTTTGGTGCAAAAAAAATCTTTCTTTCATGTAATTAGCAAGAGTCCATGAGCTAGTGACGTATGGGATATACATTCCTACCAGGAGGGGCAAAGTTTCCCAAACCTCAAAATGCCTATAAATACACCCCTCACCACACCCACAATTCAGTTTTACAAACTTTGCCTCCGATGGAGGTGGTGAAGTAAGTTTGTGCTAGATTCTACGTTGATATGCGCTCCGCAGCAAGTTGGAGCCCGGTTTTCCTCTCAGCGTGCAGTGAATGTCAGAGGGATGTGAGGAGAGTATTGCCTATTTGAATGCAGTGATCTCCTTTTAAGGGGTCTATTTCATAGGTTCTCTGTTATCGGTCGTAGAGATTCATCTCTTACCTCCCTTTTCAGATCGACGATATACTCTTATATATACCATTACCTCTGCTGATTCTCGTTTCAGTACTGGTTTGGCTATCTGCTATATGTAGATGAGTGTCCTGGGGTAAGTAAGTCTTATTTTCTGTGACACTCCTAGCTATGGTTGGGCACTTTGTTTATAAAGTTCTAAATATATGTATTCAAACATTTATTTGCCTTGACTCAGAATGTTCAACTTTCCTTATTTTCAGACAGTCAGTTTCATATTTGGGATAATGCATTTTAATTTAACTTTTTTCTTACCTTAAAATTTGACTTTTTCCCTGTGGGCTGTTAGGCTCGCGGGGGCTGAAAATGCTTCATTTTATTGCGTCATTCTTGGCGCGGACTTTTTTGGCGCAAAAATTCTATTTCCGTTTCCGGCGTCATACGTGTCGCCGGAAGTTGCGTCATTTTTTGACGTTATTTTGCACCAAAAATGTCGGCGTTCCGGATGTGGCGTCATTTTTGGCGCCAAAAAGCATTTAGGCGCCAAATAATGTGGGCGTCTTATTTGGCGCGAAAAAATATGGGCGTCACTTTTGTCTCCACATTATTTAAGTCTCATTTTTTATTGCTTCTGGTTGCTAGAAGCTTGTTCTTTGGCATTTTTTCCCATTCCTGAAACTGTCATTTAAGGAATTTGATCAATTTTGCTTTATATATATGTTGTTTTTTCTCTTACATATTGCAAGATGTCTCACGTTGCATCTGAGTCAGAAGATACTACAGGAAAATCGCTGTCAAGTGCTGAATCTACCAAAGCTAAGTGTATCTGCTGTAAACTTTTGGTAGCTATTCCTCCAGCTGTTGTTTGTATTGATTGTCATGACAAACTTGTTAAAGCAGATAATATTTCCTTTAGTAAAGTACCATTGCCTGTTGCAGTTCCTTCAACATCTAAGGTGCAGAATGTTCCTGATAATATAAGAGATTTTGTTTCTGAATCCATAAAGAAGGCTATGTCTGTTATTTCTCCTTCTAGTAAACGTAAAAAATCTTTTAAAACTTCTCTCCCTACAGATGAATTTTTAACTGAACATCATCATTCTGATTCTGATGATTCCTCTGGTTCAGAGGATTCTGTCTCAGAGGTTGATGCTGATAAATCTTCATATTTATTTAAAATGGAATTTATTCGTTCTTTACTTAAAGAAGTCCTAATTGCTTTAGAAATAGAGGATTCTGGTCCTCTTGATACTAAATCTAAACGTTTAAATAAGGTTTTTAAATCTCCTGTTGTTATTCCAGAAGTTTTTCCTGTCCCTGATGCTATTTCTGCAGTAATTTCCAAAGAATGGGATAATTTGGGTAATTCATTTACTCCTTCTAAACGTTTTAAGCAATTATATCCTGTGCCGTCTGACAGATTAGAATTTTGGGACAAAATCCCTAGAGTTGATGGGGCTATTTCTACCCTTGCTAAACGTACTACTATTCCTACGTCAGATGGTACTTCGTTTAAGGATCCTCTAGATAGGAAAATTGAGTCCTTTCTAAGAAAAGCTTATCTGTGTTCAGGTAATCTTCTTAGACCTGCTATATCTTTGGCTGACGTTGCTGCAGCTTCAACTTTTTGGTTGGAAACTTTAGCGCAACAAGTAACACATCGTGATTCTCATGATATTATTATTCTTCTTCAACATGCTAATAATTTTATCTGTGATGCCATTTTTGATATTATCAGAGTTGATGTCAGGTTTATGTCTCTAGCTATTTTAGCTAGAAGAGCTTTATGGCTTAAAACTTGGAATGCTGATATGGCTTCTAAATCAACTTTACTTTCCATTTCTTTCCAGGGTAACAAATTATTTGGTTCTCAGTTGGATTCCATTATTTCAACTGTTACTGGTGGGAAAGGAACTTTTTTACCACAGGATAAAAAATCTAAAGGTAAAAACAGGGCTAATAATCGTTTTCGTTCCTTTCGTTTCAACAAAGAACAAAAGCCTGATCCTTCATCCTCAGGAGCAGTTTCAGTTTGGAGACCATCTCCAGTCTGGAATAAATCCAAGCCAGCTAGAAAGGCAAAGCCTGCTTCTAAGTCCACATGAAGGTGCGGCCCTCATTCCAGCTCAGCTGGTAGGGGGCAGATTACGTTTTTTCAAGGAAATTTGGATCAATTCTGTTCACAATCTTTGGATTCAGAGCATTGTTTCAGAAGGGTACAGAATTGGTTTCAAGTTGAGACCTCCTGCAAAGAGATTTTTTCTTTCCCGTGTCCCAGTAAATCCAGTAAAAGCTCAAGCATTTCTGAAATGTGTTTCAGATCTAGAGTTGACTGGAGTAATTATGCCAGTTCCAGTTCCGGAACAGGGGATGGGGTTTTATTCAAATCTCTTCATTGTACCAAAGAAGGAGAATTCTTTCAGACCAGTTCTGGATCTAAAAATATTGAATCGTTATGTAAGGATACCAACGTTCAAGATGGTAACTGTAAGGACTATCTTACCTTTTGTTCAGCAAGGGAATTATATGTCCACAATAGATTTACAGGATGCATATCTGCATATTCCGATTCATCCAGATCATTATCAGTTCCTGAGATTCTCGTTTCTGGACAAGCATTACCAGTTTGTGGCTCTGCCGTTTGGCCTAGCTACAGCTCCAAGAATTTTTACAAAGGTTCTCGGTGCCCTGCTGTCTGTAATCAGAGAACAGGGTATTGTGGTATTTCCTTATTTGGACGATATCTTGGTACTTGCTCAGTCTTTACATTTAGCAGAATCTCATACGAATCGACTTGTGTTGTTTCTTCAAGATCATGGTTGGAGGATCAATTTACCAAAAAGTTCTTTGATTCCTCAGACAAGGGTAATCTTTCTGGGTTTCCAGATGGATTCAGTGTCCATGACTCTGTCTTTAACAGACAAGAGACGTCTAAAGTTGATTACAGCTTGTCGAAACCTTCAGTCACAATCATTCCCTTCGGTAGCCTTATGCATGGAAATTCTAGGTCTTATGACTGCTGCATCGGACGCGATCCCCTTTGCTCGTTTTCACATGCGACCTCTTCAGCTCTGTATGCTGAAGCAATGGTGCAAGGATTACACGAAGATATCTCAATTAATATCTTTAAAACCGATTGTTCGTCACTCTCTAACATGGTGGACAGATCACCATCGTTTAATTCAGGGGGCTTCTTTTCTGCTTCCGACCTGGACTGTAATTTCAACAGATGCAAGTCTCACAGGTTGGGGAGCTGTGTGGGGATCTCTGACGGCACAAGGAGTTTGGGAATCTCAGGAGGTGAGATTACCGATCAATATTTTGGAACTCCGTGCAATTTTCAGAGCTCTTCAGTTTTGGCCTCTTCTGAAGAGAGAATCGTTCATTTGTTTTCAGACAGACAATGTCACAACTGTGGCATACATCAATCATCAAGGAGCGACTCACAGTCCTCTGGCTATGAAAGAAGTATCTCGAATTTTGGTTTGGGCGGAATCCAGCTCCTGTCTAATCTCTGCGGTTCATATCCCAGGTGTAGACAATTGGGAAGCGGATTATCTCAGTCGCCAAACGTTGCATCCGGGCGAATGGTCTCTTCACCCAGAGGTATTTCTTCAGATTGTTCAAATGTGGGAACTTCCAGAAATAGATCTGATGGCGTCCCATCTAAACAAGAAACTTCCCAGGTATCTGTCCAGATCCCGGGATCCTCAGGCGGAGGCAGTGGATGCATTATCACTTCCTTGGAAGTATCATCCTGCCTATATCTTTCCGCCTCTAGTTCTTCTTCCAAGGGTAATCTCCAAGATTCTGAAGGAATGCTCGTTTGTTCTGCTGGTAGCTCCGGCATGGCCTCACAGGTTTTGGTATGCGGATCTTGTCCGGATGGCCTCTTGCCAACCGTGGACTCTTCCGTTAAGACCAGACCTTCTGTCACAAGGTCCTTTTTTCCATCAGGATCTGAAATCCTTAAATTTAAAGGTATGGAGATTGAACGCTTGATTCTTGGTCAAAGAGGTTTCTCTGACTCTGTGATTAATACTATGTTACAGGCTCGTAAATCTGTATCTCGAGAGATATATTATAGAGTCTGGAAGACTTATATTTCTTGGTGTCTTTCTCATCATTTTTCCTGGCATTCTTTTAGAATACCGAGAATTTTACAGTTCCTTCAGGATGGTTTAGATAAGGGTTTGTCCGCAAGTTCTTTGAAAGGACAAATCTCTGCTCTTTCTGTTCTTTTTCACAGAAAGATTGCTATTCTTCCTGATATTCATTGTTTTGTACAAGCTTTGGTTCGTATAAAACCTGTCATTAAGTCAATTTCTCCTCCTTGGAGTTTGAATTTGGTTCTGGGAGCTCTTCAGGCTCCTCCGTTTGAACCTATGCATTCATTGGACATTAAATTACTTTCTTGGAAAGTTTTGTTCCTTTTGGCCATCTCTTCTGCCAGAAGAGTTTCTGAATTATCTGCTCTTTCTTGTGAGTCTCCTTTTCTGATTTTTCATCAGGATAAGGCGGTGTTGCGAACTTCTTTTGAATTTTTACCTAAAGTTGTGAATTCCAACAACATTAGTAGAGAAATTGTGGTTCCTTCATTATGTCCTAATCCTAAGAATTCTAAGGAGAAATCGTTGCATTCTTTGGATGTTGTTAGAGCTTTGAAATATTATGTTGAAGCTACGAAATCTTTTCGTAAGACTTCTAGTCTATTTGTTATCTTTTCCGGTTCTAGAAAAGGCCAGAAAGCTTCTGCCATTTCTTTGGCATCTTGGTTGAAATCTTTAATTCATCTTGCCTATGTTGAGTCGGGTAAAACTCCGCCTCAGAGAATTACAGCTCATTCTACTAGGTCAGTTTCTACTTCCTGGGCGTTTAGGAATGAAGCTTCGGTTGACCAGATCTGCAAAGCAGCAACTTGGTCCTCTTTGCATACTTTTACTAAATTCTATCATTTTGATGTATTTTCTTCTTCTGAAGCAGTTTTTGGTAGAAAAGTACTTCAGGCAGCGGTTTCAGTTTGAATCTTCTGCTTATGTTTTTCGTTAAACTTTATTTTGGGTGTGGATTATTTTCAGCAGGAATTGGCTGTCTTTATTTTATCCCTCCCTCTCTAGTGACTCTTGTGTGGAAAGATCCACATCTTGGGTAGTCATTATCCCATACGTCACTAGCTCATGGACTCTTGCTAATTACATGAAAGAAAACATAATTTATGTAAGAACTTACCTGATAAATTCATTTCTTTCATATTAGCAAGAGTCCATGAGGCCCGCCCTTTTTTGTGGTGGTTATGATTTTGTATAAAGCACAATTATTCCAATTCCTTATTTTATATGCTTTCGCACTTTTTTATCACCCCACTTCTTGGCTATTCGTTAAACTGAATTGTGGGTGTGGTGAGGGGTGTATTTATAGGCATTTTGAGGTTTGGGAAACTTTGCCCCTCCTGGTAGGAATGTATATCCCATACGTCACTAGCTCATGGACTCTTGCTAATATGAAAGAAATGAATTTATCAGGTAAGTTCTTACATAAATTATGTTTTTCTGTTTCCGGCGTCATACGTGTCGCCGGAAGTTGCGTCATTTTTTGACGTCCTTTTGCGCCAAAAATGTCGGCGTTCCGGATGTGGCGTCATTTTTGGCGCCAAAAAGCATTTAGGCGCCAAACAATGTGGGCGTATTATTTGGCGCCAAAAAATATGGGCGTCGCTTTTGTCTCCACATTATTTCAGTCTCATTTTTTCTTTGCTTCTGGTTACTAGAAGTTTGTTTATTGGCATTTTTTCCCATTCCTGAAACTGTCATTTAAGGAATTTGATCAATTTTGCTTTATATGTTGTTTTTTCTCTTACATATTGCAAGATGTCTCACGTTGCATCTGAGTCAGAAGATACTTCAGGAAAATCGCTGTCTAGTGCTGGAACTACCAAAGCTAAGTGTATCTGCTGTAAACTTTTGGTAGCTATTCCTCCGGCTGTTGTTTGTATTAATTGTCATGACAAACTTGTTAAAGCAGATAATATTTCCTTTAGTAATGTACCATTGCCTGTTGCAGTTCCCTCAACATCTAAGGTGCAGAATGTTCCTGATAACATAAGAGATTTTGTTTCTGAATCCATCAAGAAGGCTATGTCTGTTATTTCTCCTTCTAGTAAACATAAAAAATCTTTTAAAACTTCTCTCTCTACAGATGAATTTTTAAATGAACATCATCATTCTGATTCTGATGACTCTTCTGGTTCAGAGGATTCTGTCTCAGAGATTGATGCTGATAAATCTTCATATTTATTTAAAATGGAATTTATTCGTTCTTTACTTAAAGAAGTACTAATTGCTTTAGAAATAGAGGATTCTGGTCCTCTTGATACTAATTCTAAACGTTTAGATAAGGTATTTAAATCTCCTGTGGTTATTCCAGAAGTTTTTCCTGTTCCTAATGCTATTTCTGAAGTAATTTCCAGAGAATGGGATAAATTGGGTAATTCATTTACTCCTTCTAAATGTTTTAAGCAATTATATCCTGTGCCGTCTGACAGATTAGAATTTTGGGACAAAATCCCTAAAGTCGATGGGGCTATTTCTACCCTTGCTAAACGTACTACTATTCCTACGTCAGATGGTACTTCGTTTAAAGATCCTTTAGATAGGAAAATTGAATCCTTTCTAAGAAAAGCTCATCTGTGTTCAGGTAATCTTCTTAGACCTGCTATATCTTTGGCTGATGTTGCTGCAGCTTCAACTTTTTGGTTGGAGACTTTAGCACAACAAGTAACAGATCATGATTCTCATAATATTATTATTCTTCTTCAGCATGCTAATAATTTTATCTGTGATGCCATTTTTGATATTATCAGAGTTGATGTCAGGTTTATGTCTCTAGCTATTTTAGCTAGAAGAGCTTTATGGCTTAAAACTTGGAATGCTGATATGGCTTCTAAATCAACTCTACTTTCCATTTCTTTCCAGGGTAACAAATTATTTGGTTCTCAGTTGGATTCCATTATCTCAACTGTTTCTGGTGGGAAAGGAACTTTTTTACCACAGGATAAAAAATCTAAGGGTAAAAACAGGGCTAATAATCGTTTTCGTTCCTTTGGTTTCAACAAAGAACAAAAGCCTGATCCTTCATCCTCAGGAGCAGTTTCAGTTTGGAAACCATCTCCAGTCTGGAATAAATCCAAGCCTTCTAGAAAGGCAAAGCCTGCTTCTAAGTCCACATGAAGGTGCGGCCCTCATTCCAGCTCAGCTGGTAGGGGGCAGGTTACGTTTTTTCAAAGAAATTTGGATCAATTCTGTTCACAATCTTTGGATTCAGAACATTGTTTCAGAAGGGTACAGAATTGGTTTCAAGATGAGACCTCCTGCAAAGAGATTTTTTCTTTCCCGTGTCCCAGTAAATCCAGTGAAAGCTCAAGCATTTCTGAATTGTGTTTCAGATCTAGAGTTGGCTGGAGTAATTATGCCAGTTCCAGTTCTGGAACAGGGTATGGGGTTTTATTCAAATCTCTTCATTATACCAAAGAAGGAGAATTCCTTCAAACCAGTTCTGGATCTAAAAATATTGAATCGTTATGTAAGGATACCAACGTTCAAAATGGTAACTGTAAGGACTATCTTGCCTTTTGTTCAGCAAGGGCATTTTATGTCCACAATAGATTTACAGGATGCATATCTGCATATTCCGATTCATCCAGATCATTATCAGTTCCTGAGATTCTCTTTTCTGGACAAGCATTACCAGTTTGTGGCTCTGCCATTTGGCCTAGCTACAGCTCCAATAATTTTTACAAAGGTTCTCGGTGCCCTTCTGTCTGTAATCAGAGAACAGGGTATTGTGGTATTTTCTTATTTGGACGATATCTTGGTACTTGCTCAGTCTTTACATTTAGCAGAATCTCATACGAATCGACTTGTGTTGTTTCTTCAAGATCATGGTTGGAGGATCAATTCACCAAAAAGTTCATTGATTCCTCAGACAAGGATAACCTTTCTGGGTTTCCAGATAGATTCAGTGTCCATGACTCTGTCTTTAACAGACAAGAGACGTCTAAAATTGATTTCAGCTTGTCGAAACCTTCAGTCACAATCATTCCCTTCGGTAGCCTTATGCATGGAAATTCTAGGTCTTATGACTGCTGCATCGGACGCGATCCCCTTTGCTCGTTTTCACATGCGACCTCTTCAGCTCTGTATGCTGAATCAATGGTGCAAGGATTACACAAAGATATCTCAATTAATATCTTTAAAACCGATTGTACGACACTCTCTAACGTGGTGGACAGATCACCATCGTTTAATTCAGGGGGCTTCTTTTGTGCTTCCGACCTGGACTGTAATTTCAACAGATGCAAGTCTCACAGGTTGGGGAGCTGTGTGGGGATCTCTGACGGCACAAGGAGTTTGGGAATCTCAGGAGGTGAGATTACCGATCAATATTTTGGAACTCCGTGCAATTTTCAGAGCTCTTCAGTCTTGGCCTATTCTGAAGAGAGAATCGTTCATTTGTTTTCAGACAGACAATGTCACTACTGTGGCATACATCAAGCATCAAGGAGGGACTCACAGTCCTCTGGCTATGAAAGAAGTATCTCGATTTCTGGTTTGGGCGGAATCCAGCTCCTGTCTAATCTCTGCGGTTCATATCCCAGGTATAGACAATTGGGAAGCGGATTATCTCAGTCGCCAAACGTTGCATCCGGGCGAATGGTCTCTTCACCCAGAGGTATTTCTTCAGATTGTTCGAATGTGGGAGCTTCCAGAAATAGATCTGATGGCGTCTCATCTAAACAAGAAACTTCCCAGGTATCTGTCCAGATCCCGGGATCCTCAGGCGGAAGCAGTGGATGCATTATCACTTCCTTGGAAGTATCATCCTGCTTATATCTTTCCGCCTCTAGTTCTTCTTCCAAGAGTAATCTCCAAGATTCTGAAGGAATGCTCGTTTGTTCTGCTGGTAGCTCCGGCATGGCCTCACAGGTTTTGGTATGCGGATCTTGTCCGGATGGCCTCTTGCCATCCGTGGATTCTTCCGCTACGACCAGACCTTCTGTCGCAAGGTCCTTTTTTCCATCAGGATCTCAAATCCTTAAATTTAAAGGTATGGAGATTGAACGCTTGATTCTTGGTCAAAGAGGTTTCTCTGACTCTGTGATTAATACTATGTTACAGGCTCGTAAATCTGTATCCAGAGAGATATATTATAGAGTCTGGAAGACTTATATTTCTTGGTGTCTTTCTCATCATTTTTCTTGGCATTCTTTTAGAATTCCGAGAATTTTACAGTTTCTTCAGTTCTTTGAAAGGACAAATCTCTGCTCTTTCTGTTCTTTTTCACAGAAAGATTGCTAATCTTCCTGATATTCATTGTTTTGTACAAGCTTTGGTTCGTATAAAACCTGTCATTAAGTCAATTTCTCCTCCTTGGAGTTTGAATTTGGTTCTGGGGGCTCTTCAAGCTCCTCAGTTTGAACCTATGCATTCATTGGACATTAAATTACTTTCTTGGAAAGTTTTATTTCTTTTGGCAATCTCTTCTGCCAGAAGAGTTTCTGAATTATCTGCTCTTTCTTGTGAGTCTCCTTTTCTGATTTTTCATCAGGATAAGGCAGTGTTGCGAACTTCTTTTGAATTTTTACCTAAAGTTGTGAATTCTAACAACATTAGTAGGGAAATTGTGGTTCCTTCATTATGTCCTAATCCTAAGAATTCTAAGGAGAAATCATTGCATTCTTTGGATGTTGTTAGAGCTTTGAAATATTATGTTGAAGCTACTAAGTCTTTCCGAAAGACTTCTAGTTTATTTGTTATCTATTCTGGTTCTAGAAAAGGCCAGAAAGCTTCTGCCATTTCTTTGGCATCTTGGTTGAAATCTTTAATTCATCTTGCCTATGTTGAGTCGGGTAAATCTCCGCCTCAAAGGATTACAGCTCATTCTACTAGGTCAGTTTCTACTTCCTGGGCGTTTAGGAATGAAGCTTCGATTGATCAGATTTGCAAAGCAGCAACTTGGTCCTCTTTGCATACTTTTACTAAATTCTACCATTTTGATGTATTTTCTTCTTCTGAAGCAGTTTTTGGTAGAAAAGTACTTCAGGCAGCGGTTTCAGTTTGAATCTTCTGCTTATGTTTTTCATTAAACTTTATTTTGGGTGTGGATTATTTTCAGCAGGAATTGGCTGTCTTTATTTTATCCCTCCCTCTCTAGTGACTCTTGCGTGGAAAGATCCACATCTTGGGTAATCATTATCCCATACGTCACTAGCTCATGGACTCTTGCTAATTACATGAAAGAAAACATAATTTCTTTCATGTAATTAACAAGAGTCCATGAGCTAGTGACGTATGGGATATACATTCCTACCAGGAGGGGCAAAGTTTCCCAAACCTTAAAATGCCTATAAATACACCCCTCACCACACCCACAAATCAGTTTTTACAAACTTTGCCTCCAAGGGAGGTGGTGAAGTAAGTTTGTGCTAGATTCTACGTTGATATGCGCTCCGCAGCAAGTTGGAGCCCGGTTTTCCTCTCAGCGTGCAGTGAATGTCAGAGGGATGTGAAGAGAGTATTGCCTATTGAATGCAGTGATCTCCTTCTACGGGGTCTATTTCATAAGGTTCTCTGTTATCGGTCGTAGAGATTCATCTCTTACCTCCCTTTTCAGATCGACGATATACTCTTATATTTACCATTTCCTCTACTGATTCTCGTTTCAGTACTGGTTTGGCTTTCTACAAACATGTAGATGAGTGTCCTGGGGTAAGTAAGTCTTATTTTCTGTGACACTCTAAGCTATGGTTGGGCACTTTATTTATAAAGTTCTAAATATATGTATTCAAACATTTATTTGCCTTGACTCAGAATGTTCAACTTTCCTTATTTCCAGACAGTCAGTTTCATATTTGGGATTATGCATTGAATTATCATATTTTTTCTTACCTCAAAAATTTGACTTTTTTCCCTGTGGGCTGTTAGTCTCGCGGGGGCTGAAAATGCTTCATTTTATTGCGTCATTCTTGGCGCGGACTTTTTTGGCGCAAAAATTCTTTTCCGTTTCCGGCGTCATACGTGTCGCCGGAAGTTGCGTCATTTTTTGACGTTATTTTGCGTCAAAAATGTCGGCGTTCCGGATGTGGCGTCATTTTTGGCGCCAAAAGCATTTAGGCGCCAAATAATGTGGGCGTCTTTTTTGGCGCTAAAAAATATGGGCGTCATTTTTGTCTCCACATTATTTAAGTCTCATTATTTATTGCTTCTGGTTGCTAGAAGCTTGTTCACTGGCATTTTTTTCCCATTCCTGAAACTGTCATTTAAGGAATTTGATCAATTTTGCTTTATATGTTGTTTTTTTCTTTTACATATTGCAAGATGTTCCACGTTGCAACTGAGTCAGAAGTTACTACAGGAAAATCACTGCACAGTGCTGGAGCTACCAAGCTAAGTCTGCTATAAACTTTTGGTATCTGTTTCTCCAGCTGTTATTTGTATTGCATGTCATGTCAAACTTATTAATGCAGATAAAATTTCCTTTAGTACTGTTACATTACCTGTTGCTGTCCATCAACATCTAATTTTCAGAGTGTTCCTGATAACATAAGAGATTTTATTTTTTAAATCCATTAAGAAGGCTATGTCTGTTATTTCTCCTTCTAGTATACATAAAAGTCTTTTAAAACTTCTCTTTTTTTCAGATGAATTTTTAAATGAACATCATCATTCTGATACTGATAATGGTTCTTCTGGTTCAGAGGTTTCTGTCTCAGAGGTTGATGCTGATAAATCTTTGTATTTGTTCAAGATGGAATTTATTCGTTCTTTACTTAAAGAAGTGTTATTTGCATTAGAAATAGAGGATTCTGGTCCTCTTGATACTAAATGTAAACGTTTAAATAAGGTTTTTAAATCTCCTGTAGTTATTCCAGAAGTGTTTTATCTCCCTGATGCTATTTCTGAAGTAATTTCCAGGGAATGGAATAATTTGGGTAATTTATTTACTCCTTCTAGACGTTTAAGCAAATTATATCCTGTGCCATCTGACAGATTAGAGTTTGTTGGGACAAAAATCCCTAAGGTTATGGGGCTGTCTCTACTCCTGCTAATGTACTACTATTCCTATGGCAGATAGTACTTCATTTAAGGATCCTTTAGATAGGAAAATTGAATCCTTTCTAAGGAAAGCTTACTTATGTTCAGGTAATCTTCTTAGACCTGCTATATTTTTAGCGGATGTTGCTGCAGCTTCAACTTTTTTGGTTAGAAGCTTTAGCGCAACAAGTAACAGATCATAATTTTATAGCATTATTATTATTCTATAACATGCTAATAATTTTATTGGTGATACCATCTTTTGATATCATTAGAGTTGATGTCAGGTATATGTCTCTAGCTATTTTAGCTAGAAAAGCTTTATGGATTAAACTTGGAATGCTGACATGTCTTCTAAGTCAACTTTGCTTTCCCTTTCTTTCCAGGGTAAATAATCATTTCGTTCCTTTCCTCACAACAAGGAACAAAAGCCTGATCCTTCATCCTCAGGAGCGGTATCAGTTTGGAAACTATTTCCAGTTTGGAATATATCCAAGCCTTATAGAATCCTATAGCCAGCTCCTAAGTACCTATGAAGGTGCGGCCCTTATTCCAGCTCAGCTGGTATGGGGCAGATTACGTTTTCTTCAAAGAAATTTGGATCAATTCCGTTCTTAATCTCTGGTTTCAGAAACATTGTTTCCGAAAGGTACAGAATTGGCTTCAAGTTAAGGCCTCCTGCTAAGAGATTATTTTCTTTCCCGTGTCCCAATTGACACAGCAAGGCTCAGTATTTCTGAAATGTGTTTCAGATCTAGAGTTGGCTGGAGTATTTATGCCAGTTCCAGTTCTGGAACAGGGGCTGGGGTTTTATTTTATCTCTTCATTGTACCAAAGAAGGTCAATTCCTTCAGACCAGTTCTGGATCTATCATTATTGAATCGTTATGTTAGGATACCAACATTCAAGATGGTTACTGTAGGACTATCCTGCCTTTTGTTTAGCAAGGGCATTATATGTCTACAATAGATTTACAGGATGTGTATCTGCATATTCCGATTCATCCAGATCATTTTTAGTGTCTGAGATTCTCTTTTTAGACAAGCATTACCAGTTTTGTGGCTCTACTATTTGGCCTAGCCTCAGTTCCAAGAATTTTTTTCAAAGGTTCTCGGTGCCCTTCTTTCTGTAATCAGAGAATAGGGTTTTGGTATTTCCTTATTTGGACGATATCTTGGTACTTGCTCAGTCTTCTCATTTTCGAAGAATCTCATATGAATCGACTTGTGTTATTTCTTCAAGTTCATGGTTGGAGGATCAATTTACCAATCAGTTTATTGATTCCTCAGACAAGGGTAACCTTTTTAGGTTTCTAGATAAATTCAGTGTCTATGACTCTGTCCTTGTCAGACAAGAGAAGTTTAACATTGATATCAGCTTGTCAAAACCTTCAGTCACAATCATTCCCTTTGGTAGCCTTATGCATGGAAATGTTGGATCTTAGGACTGCCGCATCAGATGCGATCTCCTTTGCTCGTTTTCACATGCGACCTCTTCAGCTCTGTATGCTGAACCAATGGTGCAGGGATTACTCAAAGATATCTCAATTTATATCTTTAAACCGATTTTACGACACTCTCTGACATGGTGGACAGATCACCATCGTTTAGTTCAGGGGGCTTCTTTGTTCTTCCGACCTGGACTATAATCTCAACAGATACGAGTCTTACAGGTTGGGGAGCTGTGTGGGGGTATCTGACGGCACAAGGGGTTTGGGAATCTCAGGAGGTGAGATTTCCGATCAATATTTTGGAACCCCGTGCAATTTTCAGAGCTCTTCAGTCTTGGCCTCTTCTGAAGAGAGAGTTGTTCATTGTTTTCAGATAAGACATTGTCACAACTGTGGCATACATCAATCATCAAGGAGGGACTCACAGTCCTCTGGCTATGAAAGAAGTATCTCGAATTTTGGTTTGGGCGGAATCCAGCTCCTGTCTAATCTCTGCGGTTTATATCCCAGGTATGGACAATTGGAAAGCGGATTATCTCAGTCGCCAAACGTTGCATCCGGGCGAATGGTCTCTTCACCCAGAGGTATTTCTTCAGATTGTTCAAATGTGGGAACTTCCAGAAATAGTTCTGATGGCTTCTCATCTAAACAAGAAACTTCCCAGGTATCTGTCCAGATCCCGGGATCCTCAGGCGGAGGCAGTGGATGCATTTTCACTTCCTTGGAAGTATCATCCTGCCTATATCTTTCCGCCTCTAGTTCTTCTTCCAAGAGTAATCTCCAAGATTCTGAAGGAATGCTCGTTTGTTCTGCTGGTAGCTCCGGCATGGCCTCACAGGTTTTGGTATGCGGATCTTGTCCGGATGGCCTCTTGCCAACCGTGGACTCTTCCGTTAAGACCAGACCTTTTGTCTCAAGGTCCTTTTTTCCATCAGGATCTGAAATCCTTAAATTTAAAGGTATGGAGATTGAACGCTTGATTCTTGGTCAAAGAGGTTTCTCTGACTCTGTGATTAATACTATGTTACAGGCTCGTACATCTGTATCCAGAGAGATATATTATAGAGTCTGGAAGACTTATATTTCTTGGTGTCTTTCTCATCATTTTTCTTGGCATTCTTTTAGAATACCGAGAATATTACAATTTCTTCAGGATGGTTTAGATAAGGGTTTGTCCGCAAGTTCCTTGAAAGGTCAAATCTCTGCTCTTTCTGTTCTTTTTCACAGAAAGATTGCTATTCTTCCTGATATTCATTGTTTTGTACAAGCTTTGGTTTGTATAAAGCCTGTCATTAAGTCAATTTCTCCTCCTTGGAGTTTGAATTTGGTTCTGGGGGCTCTTCAAGCTCCTCCATTTGAACCTATGCATTCATTGGATATTAATTACTTTCTTGGAAAGTTTTGTTCCTTTTGGCCATCTCTTCTGCCAGAAGAGTTTCTGAATTATCTGCTCTTTCTTATGAGTCTCCTTTTCTGATTCTTCATCAGGATAAGGCGGTGTTGCGAACTTCTTTTGAATTTTTTCCTAAAGTTGTGAATTCCAACAACATTAGTAGAGAAATTGTGGTTCCTTCATTATGTCCTAATCCTAAGAATTCTAAGGAGAAATCGTTGCATTCTTTGGATGTTGTTAGAGCTTTGAAATATTATGTTGAAGCTACGAAATCTTTCTGTAAGACTTCTAGTCTATTTGTTATCTTTTCCGGTTCTAGGAAAGGCCAGAAAGCTTCTGCCATTTCTTTGGCATCTCGGTTGAAATCTTGAATTCATCTTGCCTATGTTGAGTCGGGTAAAATTCCGCCTCAGAGAATTACAGCTCATTCTACTAGGTCAGTATCTACTTCCTGGGCGTTTAGGAATGAAGCTTCGGTTGACCAGATCTGCAAAGCAGCAACTTGGTCCTCTTTGCATACTTTTACTAAATTCTACCATTTTGATGTATTTTCTTCTTCTGAAGCAGTTTTTGGTAGAAAAGTTCTTCAGGCAGCGGTTTCAGTTTGAATCTTCTGCTTATGTTTTTTGTTAAACTTTATTTTGGGTGTGGATTATTTTCAGCAGGAATTGGCTGTCTTTATTTTATCCCTCCCTCTCTAGTGACTCTTGTGTGGAAAGATCCACATCTTGGGTAGTCATTATCCCATACGTCACTAGCTCATGGACTCTTGTTAATTACATGAAAGAAAACATAATTTATGTAAGAACTTACCTGATAAATTCATTTCTTTCATATTAACAAGAGTCCATGAGGCCCACCCTTTTTTGGGGTGGTTATGATTTTTTTGTATAAAGCACAATTATTCCAATTCCTTATTTTATATGCTTCGCACTTTTTTTCTTATCACCCCACTTCTTGGCTATTCGTTAAACTGATTTGTGGGTGTGGTGAGGGGTGTATTTATAGGCATTTTAAGGTTTGGGAAACTTTGCCCCTCCTGGTAGGAATGTATATCCCATACGTCACTAGCTCATGGACTCTTGTTAATATGAAAGAAATGAATTTATCAGGTAAGTTCTTACATAAATTATGTTTTATGTAAGAACTTACCTGATAAATTCATTTCTTTCATATTAGCAAGAGTCCATGAGGCCCGCCCTTTTTTGGGGTGGTTATGATTTTTGTATAAAGCACAATTATTCCAATTCCTTATTTTATATGCTTTCGCACTTTTTCATCACCCCAATTCTTGGCTATTCGTTAAACTGAATTGTGGGTGTGGTGAGGGGTGTATTTATAGGCATTTTGAGGTTTGGGAAACTTTGCCCCTCCTGGTAGGAATGTATATCCCATACGTCACTAGCTCATGGACTCTTGCTAATATGAAAGAAATGAATTTATCAGGTAAGTTCTTACATAAATTATGTTATCTCAAATGTGGCATATATCAATCATCAGGGTGGGACTCACAGTCCCCAAGCTATGAAAGAAGTATCTCGAATACTTGCTTGGGTGGAATCCAACTCCTGTCTAATTTCTGCAGTTCATATCCCAGGTATAGACAATTGAGAAGCAGATTATCTCAGTCGTCAGACTTTACATCCGGGGGAGTGGTCGCTCCATCCAGATGTGTTTTCTCAGATTGTTCAGATGTGGGGTCCTCCAGAAATAGATCTGATGGCTTCTCATCTAAACAAGAAACTACCCAGGTACCTGTCCAGGTCCAGGGATCCTCAGGCGGATGCGGTGGATCGTTTGTGTTGCTGGTAGCTCCAGCATGGCCTCACAGGTTTTGGTATGCGGATCTTGTTCGGATGTCCAGTTGCCAACCTTGGCCACTTCTATTAAGGCCAGACCTTCTGTCTCAAGGTCCGTTTTTTCCATTAGGATCTCAAATCATTAAATTTAGTGCTTAGTTATAGAGGTTTCTCTGACTCAGTGATTAATACTGTTACAGGCTTGTAAATCTGTTTCTAGGAAGATTTATATTTCATGGTGTTTTTCTCATAAATTCTCCTGGCATTATTTTAAAATTCCTAGAATTTTACAGTTTCTTCACGATGGTTTGGATAAGGGTTTTTCTGCAAGTTCCTTGAAGGGACAAATCTCTGCTCTTTCTGTTTTATTTCACAGAAAGATTGTGAAGCTTCCTGATATTCACTGTTTTGTACAGGCTTTGGTGCGTATCAAGCCTGTCATTAAATCAATCTCTCCTCCTTGGAGTCTTAATTTGGTTTTGAAGGCTTTACAGACTTCTCCGTTGAACCTATGCATTCTTTAGACATTAAACTACTTTCTTGGAAAGTGTTGTTCCTTTTGGCCATCTCTTCTGCTAGAAGAGTTTCCGAATTATCTGCTCTTTCTTGTGAATCTCCTTTTCTGATTTTCCATCAGGATAAGGCAGTTTTGCGGACTTCATTTAAATTTCTACCTAAAGTTGTGAATTCTAACAACTTAATAGATAATTTGTTGTCCCTTCTTTGTGTCCTAATCCTAAGAATTATTTGGAGAAATCCTTACATTCTTTGGATGTGGTAAGAGCTTTGAAATATTAAGTTGAAGCTACTAAAGATTTCAGGAAGACTTCTAGTCTATTTGTTATCTTTTCTGGTTCTAGGCTTCTGCCATTTCCTTGGCATCTTGGTTAAAGCTTTTGATTCATCAGGCTTATTTGGAGTCGGGTCAGGCCCCGTCTCAGAGAATTACAGCTCATTCTACTAGATCAGTCTCCACTTCATGGGCTTTTAAGAATGAAGCTTCAGTTGATCAGATTTGCAAAGCAGCAACTTGGTCTTCTTTGCATAGATTTACTAAATTCTACCGTTTTGATTTATTTGCTTCTTTGGAAGCAGTTTTTGGTTGAAAAGTTCTTCAGACTACTGTTTCAGTTTGATTCTTCTGCTTATGTTTTAAGTTTTTCTTTCTTTTATGTAATTGGCAAGAGTCCATGAGCTAGTGACGTATGGGATATACAATCCTACCAGGAGGGGCAAAGTTTCCCAATCCTCAAAATGCCTACAAATACACCCCTCACCACACCCACAATTCTTTTTTACAAACTTTGCCTCCTATGGAGGTGGTGAAGTAAGTTTGTGCTAGATTTCTACATTGATATGCGCTTCTCAGCATGTTGAAGCCCAGTTACTCTCAGAGTACAGTGAATGTCAGAGGGATGTGACGGGAGTATCACCTATTGAATACAATGGTCTTCCTAACAGGGATCTATTTCATAGGTTCTCTGTTATCGGTCGTAGAGATTCATCTCCTACCTCCCTTTTCAGATTGACGATATACCATTACCTCTACTGATTTTCGTTTCAGTACTGGTTTGGCTATCTGCTATATGTGGATGGCACTTTATATATAATATATATAAAGTTCTAAATATATATTATATATATGAAGTTCTAAATATATGTTTGTACTTATATTTGCCATGATTCAGGTTTATAAGTATATTTCCTTTTTGCAGACTGTCAGTTTCATATCTGGGAAATGCTTAAAAAAAATTCTTACCTGAGGTTTTCAAATTGACTCTTTCTATATTGCGCGGTGTATTAGACTTGCGAGAGCGCAAAATGCTATAATTTATTGTGTCATTCTTGGCGCAAGACTTTTTTGGTGCGAAAATTAAGTTTGTTGACGCTAATTGGTCATTTCCGGCGTCTTAGTTGGTGCCGAGTCTTTTCACGAGGTTGCGTCATCTAGCTCATGGACTGCCAATTACATGAAAGAATACATAATTTATGTACGAATTTACCTGATAAATTAATTTCTTTCATATTGGCAAGAGTACATGAGGCCCACCCTTTTTATGGTGGTTATGATTTTTTTTGTATAAAGCACAATTATTCAAATTCCTTTGTTTATGCTTTTTGCTCCTTTCTTTATCACCCCACTTCTTGTCTATTCGTTAAACTGAATTGTGGGTGTGGTGAGGGGTGTATTTGTAGGCATTTTGAGGTTTGGGAAACTTTGCCCCTCCTGGTAGGATTGTATATCCCATACGTCACTAGCTCATGGACTCTTGCCAATATGAAATAAATTAATTTATCAGGTAAATTCTTACATAAATTATGTTTTTTATTTATGAGAATAAACTTATATTTTGGGTTGTGGATTAATTTTTTTCAGCGAAATATTGCTGTTTTTATTTTATCCCTCTCTCTCTAGTGACTCTTGCGTGGAATTCCACATCTTGGGTATTGCTATCCCATACGTTACTAGCTCATGGACTCTTGCCAATTACATGAAAGAAAACATAATTTATGTAAGAACTTACCTGATAAATTCATTTTTCATATTGGCAAGAGTCCATGAGGCCCACCCTTTTTATGGTGGTAATGATGTTTTTGTATAAAGCACAATTATTTCCAAATTCCTTTGTTGATGCTTTTTACTCCTTTCTTTAACACCCCACTTCTTGGCTATTCGTTAAACTGAATTGTGGGTGTGGTGAGGGGTGTATTTATAGGCATTTTGAGGTTTGGGAAACTTTGCCCCTCCTGGTAGGAATGTATATCCCTTACGTCACTAGCTCATGGACTCTTGCCAATATGAAAGAAATGAATTTATCATGTAAGTTCTTACATAAATTATGTTTTATTGTTCAGATTGTAAATTTAGTCATTTCAAGGCACCGTTCGATCTCTGAATTTTAAAATGTTGTTGCACTTACTAGAGATCCACATGACCACGCTTAGAAAAAAACTCATTTAAATAGCGCCAGATATTATTAGAAGTGTATTGCAAAAAAAGCTTCTACACAAATTTCAAATGCACTAACATGGCTGGAATATCCCTTTAATATATTACATGTAGAAATCTTCAGTGCCAAGCCATTTCATGCCTTTTTGCTAGAACCGTTTTTCGTTGTTTGGCATTAATTATGGTTACGCATAAATGTACTATTTGTGTAACTATATTTTTTTTTCTGTGCCCACAAAAATCATAGCTTATTTTTTTTTTTTTTTTTAAATCACACCAAACATTTCTAGAAAATAATTTGTTTAAATACCAGAATATTAGAAAACATCACTATATGGAATGGGGGGAAAATTAGTTTTGTATAATTTTCTGACATTTGTGGTATGTAACAGCATGGGTGTCTATTTCCTAAAGGTATAAAATATCTAACCATACAAATATTAGATACATTGGACAATGGTAAAAATTCAGATTTTCCAGAAGAAATACTTAAAACATTTTGACAATGCATGCATACTCCTGCAGGCAGAAACTTGCTAGATAATAACAGTAATCCTTTGCACGTAACGCCAAGTTGCTTTAAAGTTTTTGAAGGGAAAAATCCACTAATAAATTAAAATATAGATGAAAACCACCTACAAACACTGTTTTGCGCATGAAGCCTTTTAAAGGGACATTCCGGTCAACATTTAAATGCACATAGATGAATTACATCTTTGAATTGAAACATATTTACAATATACATATATTGGCAAAAATGCTTCTAGTAAAAGTTATCACTGTTTTAGTGTTAACATTTTTCTGTGCATGTGAAGCACAGCTAGATAATCTCGGTGCACCAGCATTTTAAATACTGCAGCTACTCAGAGCGCCAGTGGGGCGTGTATCATATCAGCAATCAACAAATTGAGTCACTACCAGATGGTACAAACACCATAGGCTCTCTGAGCAAGTGCTTTGTTTAAAATGGTGGTGCACCGTGCATACTTAAATACACTTTTGAAACCGTTATAGCTTTTGTTTGAAGCATTTTTGCTAATACATGTATATTACAAAAAATGCTTCTATTCAAAACTGAAATGCATCTATGTGGTTTCCAATTTCTTTCCTATGACATAGAGTCCATGAAACATTCTAATTACTAGTAGGATATTCACTCCTGGCCAGCAGGAGGTGGCAAAGAGCACCCCAGCAAAGCTGTTAAGTATCACTTCCCTTTCTGAAGAAGATGTACATTCATCAGGGAATACAGTGGCAACCTGTTGCTAGTATTGCTGCAGTTGCGGTGGCAGCATCTTATTGGTGCGATGATTTATCAAATCTTATCCTAGAAGAGTCAACTATAGTGGAGATCCAAGACAGGATTAAGGCTCTCAAGCTAGCCAATACCTTTATTTGTGATGCCCACATGCAAGTTCTTAGGTTGGGCTAAGATTTCTGGTTTTACTGTTTTAACTCGCAGAGCTCTATGGTTAAAATCTTGGTCTGCAGTTGTTACATTTAAATCCAAGCGTTTATCTCTGCCTTATAAGGGTAAAACCTTGTTTGGACCAGGTCTGGCAGAAATTATTTCTCACATTACAGGTGGAAAGGGTTCTTTCCTACCTCAGGATAAAAAGAATAGACCTAAGGGTCGCCATAATTATAATTTCCGTTCCTTTCGTAACTTTAAGGGACAGAAGTCTTCCTCTTCCAAGTCGTATCAAGCCAACCAAGTCTTCTTGGAGGTCCGGTCAGCCTTGGAATAGGGGGAAGCAAGCTGATTTAAATCAACATGAAGGGGCCGCCCCAAATCCTGTAGTGGATCAAGTGGGGGGCTGGCTTTCTTTTTTTCAGCAGGCTTTGATATGCATATGTTCCAGATCCTTGGGCCATAGATTTTGTATCCTCGGTTACAGAATAGGATTAAAATCTTGTCGTCCCAGGGGCAGGTTCCACATGTCAAGGTTATCTGCGAATCAGGTAAAGAGAGAGGCCTTCTTAAACTGCGTAAAGGATCTATCATCCCTGAGAGTGATTGTTCCTGTTCCTCTAGAGGAACAGGGGTCTAGGATTTTATTCAAATCTATTTGTAGTTCCCAAAAAGGAGGGCACTTTTCATCCCATTCTGGACTTAGTGTCATAATCAATTCCTCAGGGTTCCGTCCTTCAAGATGGAGATCATCTATTCTATTCTTCCTTTGGTCCAAAAGGGTCAGTTCATGACGACTATAGATCTGAAGGACACGTATCTTCATGTTCCTATTCACAGAGATCATTACCAGTATCTAAGGTTTGCCTTCCTGGGCAAACATTTCCAGTTTGTTGCCCTTCCTTTTGGCCTTGCTACAGTTCCTATAATTTTTACAAAGGTTCTGGGGGCTCTTCTGGCAGTGGTAAGGTCCCAGGGTACTGCTGTAGCGTCTTATATAGACGACATTCTAGTTCAAGCGCCATATTTTCATCTAGCAAGATCTCATACCGAGATGTTTCTTCTACGTTCCCACGGGTGGATAGTGAATCTGAGACCAGTTCCCTTGTTCTAGATACAAGAGTTTGTTTCTTGGGAACAATCATTGATTCCCAGTCCATGACGATTTTTCTGACGGACGTCAGAAAATCCAAGCTTCATGTTTCTGGCCTATCTCTCCAGTCTGCTATTCGTCCATCTGTGGCTCAATGCATGGAGGTGATTTGACTGATGGTTGCCTCCATGGACATTATTCCATTTGCCCGGTTCCATCTGGTACATCTGCAGCTATGCATGCTCAGTCAATGGAACGGGGACCACTCAGATCTCTCACAGGGGAGGAGTTTGGGGTTTCTTAAAGACACAGGGTCTGTGGACTCCAGAGGAGTCATCTCTTCCAATAAACATCTTGGAGTTGAGAGCAATTTTCTATGCTTTAATAGATTGGCCTCAACTAGCTTTTGTCCATATTATCAGATTACAGTCGGACATCACCTCGGTGGCCTACATCAATCACCAGGGAGGAACTCGGAGTCTCACGATTGCCATTTCTCTGCCATCCACATACCAGGGGTGGACAACTGGGAGGCAGATTCTCTAAGCAGGCAGACTTTTCATCCTGGAGAGTGGGCTCTCCACCCAGAGGTTTTCACAATGATAACTCTCAGGTGGGGGGTTTCCGAAATTGGATCTGATGGCGTCTTGTCAAAACGCCAAGCTTCCAAAGTACGGTTCAAGGTCAAGAGATCCTCAAGCCATTCTCGTAGATGCTCTAGCGGTTCCTTTGGAGCTTCAACCTAGCATACCTGTTTCCTCTATTTGCGTTACTTCCACGAGTAATTGCTTGCATCAAGCAGGAGAGAGCTTCTGTGAGTCTAATAGCTCCTGCATGGCCTCGCAGGATCTGGTTCGCGGATCTGGTGACAATGTCATCCTTTCTGCTGTGGAGGTTACCTTTCAGGAAGGACCTTCTACTTCAGAGTCCCTTTCTTTATCCAATTCTGGTTTCTCTGAAGCTGACTGCTTAGAGATTGAACGTCTATGTTTGGCTAGACTTGGCTTTTCTGAGAAAGTCATTGATACTATGCTTCAGGCTCTTAAACCAGTTACTCGCAGAATTTATCATAGGGTATGGTGTAAATACCTTTATTGGTGTGATTCAAAAAGTTTTTCTTGGAACAAAGGGTTCCTCGAGTTTTGGCTTTTCTTCAGGAGGGCCTGGAGATGGGTTTGTCAGTCGGTACTTTGAAGGGTCAGATTTCTGCTCTGTCTATTCTTCTGTATAAACGTCTGGCAGGTCTGCCAGATGTTCAGTCTTTTGTTCAGGCCTTGGTCAGAATCAGGCCTGTGTTTAAATCTGTTGCTCCTCCTTGGAGTCTTAACCTTGCTCTTAGAGTTTTGCAGCAGGCTCAGTTTGAGTGATGCATTCTGTTAGTATTAAATTACTTTCTTGAAAGGTTTTGTTTGTTCTTGCTATTTCTTCTGCTCGCAGAGTTTCCGAACTTTCAGCTCTGCAGTGTAATTACTCTTACCATATTTTTCATGCTGATAAGGCGGTCCTTCGTACTAAGCTAGGGTTTCTCCCTAAGGTAGTGTCGGATCACAATATTAATCAGGAAATTGTTGTTTCTTCTTCCCAGAAGGAATGTCTTTTGCATAACTTGGATTTTACCTTCAAGCAACTAAAGATTTTCGGCAGACTTCTGCCCTGTTTGTTGTTTTCTCTGCTAAGCGTAGGGGTCAGAAGGCCACTTTTACCTCTCTTTCTGGTTGAGAAGTGTTAACCGTTTAGCTTATGAGAACGCTGGACAGCAGCCTCCTGAGAAAATTACGGCTCATTCCACTAGAGCTGTTTCATCTTCATGGGCTTTCAAAAATGAAGCTTCTGTGGAGCAAATCTGTAAGGCGGCCACTTGGTCCTCTCTATGCCATAGGAAAGAAAACTAAATTTATGCTTGCCTGATGATAAAAAAATTTTTAACTGGGGGTTATGGATAAGGGAAGTGATACTTAAAGGGACAGTATACACTAATTTTCATATAACTGCATGTAATAGACACTACTATAAAGAATAAGATGCACAGATACTGATATAAAAATCCAGTATAAAACTGTTTAAAAACTTACTTAGAAGCTGTCAGTTTAGCTCTGTTGAAAAGGTAGCTGGAAAGCCCACTGCAAGTGGCAAATAAGACACTCCCCCCTCCCCCTTCTTTTGCATATGAAAAGACCCTTTACACAAACAGGAGCAAGCTGGAGAAGGTAGCTGACCGTATTCACATAAAACTTTGGGGCTTGGTTAGGAGTCTGAAAATCAGAGCAATGTTATTTAAAAATAAGCAAAACTATACATGTATTTTAAAAAAAAAATGTATGGGCTATATAAATAGATCATCTACAAAACATTTATGCAATAGATCATCTACAAAACATTCATGTAGAAAGCTCCTTTATTTGATTCAATCGATCGTCGCTCTTAGCTCCTACGGCTAAAAAAAATTTGGCTAAGAGGTGACGTTTTCACCTCTTAGCCAATAGCCGTGCGGTAAATCCAGCTCCCATGGGCGCCAAGCCAGATTTACCGCACAGGTATTGGCTAAGAGGTGAAAACGTCACCTCTTGGCCAAAAGATTTTTTTTTTGTAAAACGCTAGGATTTACTTTCACTTTAACTCTTGGCTGCAGGCTCACTTGTGTGAACCTGTGGCCGAAAGGGCTCCGAAGCTTATATTGGAACTTCATAAATTTAGCCATTAGTGCTTTTACATTGTCTATTTTATGATGCATTTGTTTATGCGAATGTACTGTATTTAATGGTTCTTTAATAACTACTATATTATTATGAAAATGAAAAATAAACCAAGCAATTTTCCACACGCCCCCAACCTATTTTTTTCTTTAACATTTTATTTTATTTAACACAGCACATATTATTTTTTTTTTATCATTGTTTCCCCCTCTTGTCACCTCTCCCTCTAACTTTTTAACCATTTATCTTACTTGTTTTTAATTTTATTGTATTTTTTTTTTGTTCGTATATATTTTTTTAAGTCCTTTATTTTAATTTTTATATTTTCATTTGTTTTTTAACATTTTTATTCTATGCCTTATGTCTAACTCAAGTACACGGTAATTAGTGGCAAAGATTAATTGGCAATTAAGCTAAGTGTTTGTAGGTTCCTTGGAATGTCAATGGGAGATACTAAATAGCAGCGGTATAGTATTATTAAAGGGGCAGTCTACACCAAAATTGTTGTTTAAATAGATAGAGAACACCTTTACTATCCATTCCCCAGCTTTGCACAACCAACATTGTTATATTAATATACTTTATAACATTTAAACCTCTAAATCTCTGCCGGTTTCTAAGCCACTACAGAGAGATTCTTATCACAGGCTTTTTTATTAGCTTTTCAGCTAGAGACTGATAATTTATGTGGGCCATATAGATAACATTGTGCTTTGTCATGTGGAGTTGTGCAAGTCAATAGATAATAGACGTGTGATAAGGGGGCAGTCTGCAGAGGCTTAGATACAAGGTAATCACAGAGATAAAAAGTATATTAATATAACTGTGTTGGTTGTGCATAACTGGGGAATGGGTAATAAAGGGATTATCTATCCTATTTAAACACAACTTTTGGAGTAGACTGTCCCTTTAACGTGCTAAGTGAAATAACTGTACTATGTAAACTGCAGAAGGATATTACCTGTTAATCACTGCCTAAAATGTAGTATCGGCAACAATGTGAACATGGCCTTATTGTTAAGATTAGGTATTTATTACTAGTCCGATACCAGTGTAAATTCCCACATTGATTCCCATTCCAATTGATAATGCATAATTACCAATAAAATGCTATTTTGGTTTGGTTTTATAGTTTAAGACATTAAAAATAATAATATTTGAAATCAATCTTTATTCATAAGATTTTAGTTTGCATGTTAGCGTATAGAATGCTTTCTGTTGCTTTAGCAGCCTCTTGCAAAGTTTGAATAACCAAACATGCAATTCATCAAAAGAGGAAAATCTTTCCCCAAAATGATTAATTATTCTCAAAATGGCTAAATATGTAGAAAGGCCGTCTTCAGAGCCCCTGTTTTTATTAAAACTATTATATTTGACTTGGCTCTAGTCACGGCTGTTTCATACAAACCCATATCTGTGCGCCAATACAACTTGTGCTTGACATTCCGCCAGGGTATTTGAAACAGTATTCCTGGATAATCGCAGAACGTTATTTTATGTTTAACGTAACATTCACAAAAACTTATTTCCACTTCCCCCCCCCCCTTTTTTTTTTTATTTTATTTAATAAAGTCTGTATGTTGACACCTAAGTTCCCTTTTCTTCCTTTTTTTTGCACTTTCAGTTCTTGCCAGCTACAGTGTGTACATTTTTATTGTTAACGTCACACAGAAATCAGTCTGGAATGCAAGTGTAGAGCATTCAGTTAAAGGGGGCACTGAACTCAAAATTGTATTCGCTATAAAATGTTTAATTATGCATAATTTAAAAAAAAAATACAAAATTGCAATGCACTTTTATTTATTTTTGCTTGTTTTTTCCTGTAATTTTACTCTGAAAATTGTAGTGTTTATACCCCACCCCAATAGGTTAAAGTGTATTCCATGCAATGTAGAACACTGACACTCCTGCATTCTGCACAGTGATTGGTTGAGGAGCTTGTTTATATCAGTTAAGTTATATCAGTTAAGAGCTTTTTGGGGGAAGGGCATCTGGGGTCAGTAAGCATATTTTTCTAACTAAATTACTTTTTTTAAAACATTTCTTTTGCATGCAGATTTATATGTATGTTTTTTTTTTTTTCAATGCAGTGAATAAATTATGGCTCATAAAATATATATATATGTATTTTTTTTATAAACCCGTAAGTGATAAATTTAGTCTTTTACATACTTATCGGTGATGTTTCTTCTCCGTTAAAACCAACCAAGTAGGAAAGGGTCTGAGGTATTAGTTGTTGTGGAATATTAACACAATTGCTTTTACCAACCTATAATCATAGCAATCTCTTAATTTTTTTGCCATCCGTTAAAAGGTCTATAATATAATAGTGGAAAAATGCATTTCTTTCTTATGGCATGGAGAGTCCACGGATTCCAATTACGAGTGGGATATTCAACTCGTGGCCAGCAGGAGGAGGCAAAGAGTACCCCACCAGAGCTGTTTAGTTTTCCCTTCCCATAATCCCCAGTCATTCTCTTTGTCTCTGTCAATGAAGGATGTAAAGATGGTGTCTGGAGACTTTTAATCCTTTTATGGGTACTTTTCCCTGCAAGCAAGGATTGGGGTCAAGCTGTGTCCATGTCAATCTCTTTAGTAAGAGTAATGGTGGCTATTAGCAGTTAGAAGACGGCGAGGTGGTCTTTGCTTAACTTCTAACATTATTGCTACCCCTATTATAGAAAGCCAGGGTTGGTTACTCTGTTCTTTCCTTTCTACAGGTCCCTGGTAGAAGTGGAGGAATCTACCACACCTAAGAAAACAGTTCCTGCCTGAAGGAGCAGGATCCACAGGCAAGTGCTTTCCCTTCTAGGTTAGAAGGTACCGGCACTAATAGGGTTACTCCTTTTGTGGAAATAATTCTGAGGATAATAATTACTTACAGGGCACTTCTGGTTATGTGAGGCTAAAGGGGGGGCATCCTTTGATTGGGGCTTGGACAGTGTATAGAGACAACTATGAGACTGTGGGTCACTCATTTTTTGTGATAGTCATTGACAGTTCGCTACTGTTTATTCCACTCGCTGTTACAGATCTCTGCTGTTTATTTTCGTGCAGTTTTTTTTTAGCACACTGGCGCAGTTTTGTTTGTTGCGTTTGTGACCGCTCCTCCGCACTTACGGTTTTCAGATCGGAGTTTGGCCGCGGCTAGTGCGGAGGTGACAACTCTAGTCTACAGAGTTTTTTTAGTGGGTTGCAGCTCCGGTGATACCGATTGCCTAAGAAAGTGTAATCTTGGAGGACATTTATTCCGGGTGTGTCCGGTTTCCGTGCCAGTGGGATAGCACCTTGTGGAAGGGTAAGACGTCAGCAGAGGGTTGAGGTGCATAAGTTAAGTGTTGTTATTATTTTATTATATTGGTTATTTGTAGAGCGCCAACAGATTCCGCAGCGCTATAAACATAGGCGAAATACAAGGAAACATTTATAGTTATCAGACGGGTAGAGGGCCCTGCCAAGAGTGGCACTGTTGTAGTCAGCTCTAAAGAAGGTGAAAGAAAGATCTGATTCAAGTGTGACCCCAAGACATCTGGCATGCGGGGTAGGGGTAATGATGGAGTTGTTGACAGATATAGAGAGATTGGGGGTGGAGATTTTGGAAGAAGGAGGGAAAATAAGGAGCTCAGTTTTGGAGAGATTTAGCTTGAGGTAGTAAGAAGACATCCAGGAAGAGATGTGAGAAAGACAGTTAGTGGCACGGGTTAGCAAGGAAGGAGATAGGTCTGGTGCAGATAAGTAGATTTGGGTTTGGGTGTCGTCTGCATACAAATGATATTGGAACCCGTGGGACTTTATTAGGGAACCTAATGATGACGTGTAGATTAAGAAGAGAAGGGGACCGAGGACAGAGCCTTGCGGTACCCCAACAGAAAGTGGTGATGGGGCAGAGGAGGCCCCAGAGAAGGCTACACTAAAGGTACGGTTTGACAGGTAGGAAGAGAACCACGAGAGGGCTGTGTCACAAATGCCAAAGGAGTGGAGGGTTTGGAGCAAAAGAGGGTGGTCAACAGTATCAAAGGCTGCAGACAGATCAAGGAGGATACGCAGAGAGAAGTGGCCTTTTAATTTTGCTGTAAGTAGGCCGTTGGTAGCTTTTTATTTGTTGCATATAAGGTAATACAAATTATTTATATTGGATAATTTTCCTTAATTGTTGTTGAGTCATTTGATAAATCGTTACTTTGCTTGGAGGCTAAAATAATTCCTCAGTGCAGTTTTGCTCTACATGTTTAAATAACGCTTTAATGTTTAAAGATAAGATGTCTGTCTCTGAGCCCCCTGTCTCTCAAGATAGTGTTGTCCTAGCAATGCCTCAGCTTTCCCCTCAGAATTCTCATGCTTCTCAGGCAGTGCCCTGCGGTTCCTCTCAACCTCCTACGGGGGGGGGGGGTTATTTACCAGGGGATTTTGCTGTACAGATCACTTCTGCGGTTTTTGCAGTTTGTCAGCTTTCCCAGTTATTGGTAAGAAGAAAAGAAAGTCTAAACATATTTCTCTGGGAAAGGGTTCTAAATCTGCTAAGGCGTTAGTCAGTCTAGCCCAATTAGCTAAAGATGAGGATACCTCAGGGTGGGTGAAATCTCAGATTCTGACTCTCTAGCGGAGAAATTTAGACTCAGAGGAGGTTAAACTTGAACACCTCCGGTTACTTCTGAAGGAGGTACTTGCTACTTTGGATGATTTAGATTCAGCTGTCGATGAGAATCCAAAAAAGTCTAGCAAACTCAATAGAGTATATGACATTCCTTCGTCAATGGAAGTGTTTCCGGTTCCTGACCGTATGACGAAAAGTATAGCTCGGGAATTCCCTTCCCCCCCTCGCCCGCCTTTAAAAAGATGTTTCCGCTAGCAGACTCTGTTCGGGACTCGTGGCACACGGTGCCCAAGTAGAAGGAGCTATTTCTACTTTAGCCAAAAGAACTACTATTCCTATTGAGGATAGTTGTTCCTTCAAGGATCCCATGGATAAGAAGCTAGAAGATTACTTAAAAAAGATGTACATTCATCAGGGATTGCAGTGGCAACCTGTTGCATGTATTGCTGCGGTAGCCGGGGCGGCATCTTATTGGTGCAATGCCTTGTCTGTCTTGATCACGAAGGAAACTGCTATAGAGGAGATCCAGAATAGGATCAAAGCTCTTAAGTTGGCCAATACTTTCATTTGTGATGCAAACATGCAAGTGCTTAGTCTGGGAGCCAAGATTTCTAGCCTTGCTGATTTAGCTCACAGGGCTCTGGGGTTCAAATCTTAGTCGGCAGATGTGTCTTCTAAGTCTAAACTTCTGTCTTACAGGGGTAAGAATTTATTTGGTCCTGGTCGGGCTGAGATCATTTCCGAAATTGCAGGTGGAAAGGGATCTTTTTTTACCGCAGGAAAAAAAGAATAGACCTAAGGGTCGCCAGAATTCTAATTTTCTTTCCTTTCATAATTTCAAAGGACAGAGGTCTTCTCCTTCCTCTTCCAAGCCGGAGCAATCCAGAACCTCTTGGATGTCCAGTCAACCTTGGAATAAAGGGAAAGCAATCCAAGAAACCTTCTACTGAGTCCAAATCTGCATAGTTTTGGATCAAGTGGGGGCCAGGCTGTTTCTTTTGCGAGAGGCTTGGATTAATCAATGTTCCGGATCCTTGGGCCTTGGAAATAGTATCTCAGGGTTACAAAATAGGCTTCAAGTCTTGTTCCCCCAGGGGCAGATTTCTCCTGTCAAGGTTATCTGCAAACCAGGTGAAAAGAGAGGCCTTCTTAAACTGCATAAAAAAACCTATCTGCCCTGGGAGTGATTGTTCCAGTTCCTGTAAAGGAACGGGGTCTAGGATTCTTTTCAAATCTGTTTGTAGTCTCCAAAAAGGAGGTAACTTTTCGGCCAATTCTAGACCTCAAATGTCTCAACAAATTTCTCAAGGTTCCATCCTTCAAGATGGAAACTATTAGTTCCATCCTTACATTGGTACGGGAAGGTCAATTCATGACGACCATAGACCTGAAGGATGCATATCTACATATTCCCATTCACAGGGAACACCATCAATTCCTTCGGTTTGCATTTCTAGACGCACATTTCCAGTTTGTGGCTCTTCCTTTTGGCCTTGCCACGGCTCTCCAATCTTTACAAAGGTCCTGGGGGCCTTGCTGTTGGTGGTCAGATCTCAAGGTATAGCGGTGACGCCTTACGTGGACCCAATCTTTTCAGTTGGCAAAATCTCACACAGAGATGCTGTTATCTATTCTTCGTTACCACGGGTGGAAAGTGAATCTGGAAAAGAGTTCCCTAGTTCCCGACACCATGGTGTGTTTCTTGAAAACAATTATAGATTCTCTATCCATAAAGATTTTTCTGACGGAGGTCAGAAAATCCCAAGATTCTGGCGTCTTGCCATGCACTTCAGTCCCCTACCCGTCCATCTGTGGCTCAGTGTATGGAGGTAATTGGTCTGATGGTTGCGTCCATGGACATCATTCCGTTTGCTCGGTTCCATCTGAGACCACTACAGTTATGCATGCTCAGGCAATGGAACGGAGACCACTCGGAAGTTCTGGATACCCTGTCAAGAGACTCTAGTGTGGTGGATCTGGCAGGATCATCTATCTCCGGGTACATGCTTCCTGAGACCATCCTGGGTGATTGTGACCACGGATGCCAGTATTTTAGGCTGGGGAGCTATTTGGGGCTCTCTGAAGGCTCAGGGTCTTTGGACTCGAGAGGAGTCTTCGCTCCCCATAAACATTCTGGAATTTAGAGCGATTTGCAATGCTTTGATAACCTGGCCCCAACTAGCTTTTGTCCGGTTTATCTGATTCCAATTGGACAATATCACCTCAGTGGCATACATCAATCACCAGGGAGGCACTCAGAGCTCCTTAGTAATAATATGGGTGGACTCTCGCCATTGTCTCCTCTCTGCAATCCAAATCCCAGGAGTGCACAACTGGAAAGCGGATTTTCAGAGCAGGCAGACCTTTTATCCTGGGGAGTGGTTTTCACAATGATAACTCTCAGGTGGGGGTTCCAGAATTGGATCTGATGGCATCTCGTCTGAACGCAAAGCTTCCAAAGTACGGTTCAAGATCAAGAGATCCTCAGGTCGTTTTGATAGACGCTCTGGCGGTGCCTTGGTATTTCAGTCTGACGTACCTGTTTTCCCTGTTTGCTCTTCTTCCTCCAGTCATTGCTCGTATAAAGCAGGAGAGGGCAGGGCGTCAGTGATTCTAATAGCTCCTGTCTGGCCTCGCAGGATCTAGTTTGCGGATCTTGTGAAGATCTCATCATTTCGCCTTGAGAAGGGACCTTCTACTTCAGGGTCCCTTCCTCCACCCAAATCTAGCTTCTCTGAAGCTGACTGCTTGGAGATTGAACGCCTAGTCTTGGCTAGGTGTGGGTTTTCCGAGAAAGTCGTTGATACTATGCTTGAGGCTCGTAAGCCAGTTACTCTTAAGATTTACCAAAAGGTATGGCATAAATACTTATATTGGTGTGAATCAAAGAATTTCTCTTGGAGACGAGGGTTCCTCGCATTCTTTCCTTTCTTCAGGAGGTCCTGGAGAAGAGTTTGTCAGTCAGTACTCTGAATGGTCAGAAATCTGCACTGTCTATTCTTTTGCACAAACGTCTGGCAGATATATACCAGATGTTCAATCTTTTGTTCAGGCTTTGATCAGAATCAGGCCTGTGTTTAAACCTGTTGCTCCTCCTTGGAGCCTTAACCTGGTTCTTTAAGTTTTGCAGCAGGCACTGTTTGAGCCTATGCTTTCGGTTGATATTAAGTTATCGTGGAAAGTGTTGTTTCTACTTGCTATTTCTTCTGCTCGCAGAGTTTCCGAACTTTCGGTTCTGCAGTATGAGCCCCCTTATCTTATTTTTCATGCAGATAAGGTGGTCCTTCGTACTAAATTGGGATTTCTTCATAAGGTGGTATAAGATCGCAACATCAATCAAGAAATTGTTGTTCCTTCCTTTTGTCCGAATCCTTTTTTCTCAGAAGGAACGCCTGTTGCACAATCTGGATGTTGTGCGTTCTCTCAAATTCTATTTACAAGCTACTAAAGATTTTCGGCAATCGTCTGCCTTGTTCTTTGTTTATGCTGATAAGCACAAGGGTCAAAAGACTACTACTCTTGCTCTCTGGTTGAGAAGTGTTATCCGGTTTGCTTGAGACAGCTGGATAGCAGCCTCCTGAGAGAATTACGGCTCATTCCACTAGGGCTGTTTCCTCTTCCTGGGCTTTCAAAAATGAAGCTTCGGTAGAGCAAATCTGCAAGGCAGACACTTGGTCTTCTTTGCATACTTTTGCCTCTTTTTGGAGAAAGGTTCTTCAAGCCGGGGGTGCATTCAGTTTAGATCCGTCAGTCTTGTTCTCCCTTTTCATATGTGTCCTCTAGCTTGGGTATTGGTTTCCACTAGTAACTGGAATTCGTGGACTCTCCATGTCATAGGAAAGAAAACAAAATTTATGCTTACCTGATAAATGTATTTATTTCCGGGCATGGAGAGTCCACGACCCTACCCTTAAATAAGACAGTATTTTTGTTAATACTCGGGCACCTCTATACCTTTGTGTTATCATCTTTTTCCATTTCCCTTCGGCCGAATGATTGGGTTATAGGTAAGGGAAGTAACACTTAACAGCTCTGCTGGGGTGCTCTTTGCCTCCTCCTGCTGGCCAAGAGTGAATATCCCACTAGTAATTGGAATGATGTCGTGGGCTCTCCAGGCCCGGAATGAAATAAATTCATCAGGTAAGCATAAATTTTCTTTTTAGCGCTAGCGAAGGGGTTAAACACACAATTAAAATACTGCTCTGGAGCCACAGAGATCCTCTGGTCCCAAGCAAAAACTCATTCTGACCCAGTCAGAAGTGATAGTCACACAGCTGGGTCATGCAAATACCACTGCTGATTGGGTCAGTGGCAGATTCTACTCAGGACTAGCAGTTTTTATTGCGTTTGGTACAGTGCGCCCACGATATTAGAAGTAAATTCTTTCTGTACAGAGAGAATTTATTTTTACGCCATTGTAGTGGCTGGACCTAAATGACATGTATGCTACAAGCCACTTAACAATTATTGAGTCATTGTTTCATTCCATTTACCTTAGTATTTGAACGCTTCATTTACAGAAACCACATTACTTTCACATATATGCTGCCAACAAAATTATACCTGACTGAGACACGAGACCAAAGACAACGCACCATTCCTTTGATATCCCTATTTTAGCACACATATGCTTTTAGTTGTTTTTGTTTTGTAAATATTTATCAAACAATATTGTCTTCCTTAGTGTCTGCTAGACAGGGCAAATTAATCATTACTGCTGGAATAAAGACTTAAAGCCATATGTTTCATGCAACATTAAATGCAGCTGAGAATAGTTAAAATGAAACCTTTTGTTTTGAATGGCCAGTATTGGAGACAGGTGCTTAATGCACTTCATGTTGGCCTATAAGAGCATATGTGACTGATCTCTGCTCTAGAGAGAGTTTGTTAGATAGGCTAGTTCATAAATCATTCACTTTTCCAATAAAGATATTCAGACTTAACATTTTAAGGTTTCTGCTTATTAATTCTAAATTACAATTTATGGAGCATAGATCCTTTTAGCTTAACTTAATGGTAAAGGTCTGACTAACTCTGGGCATGTGACAATTTATTGCAAAACCTTTTGAATATTTTAAGCTGTGCGGTGATGTTAAACAGGTATAGATTAGACTAATAACAAATAAAACTGTAAAATTAAACAAGGTTCTGATGTTCGGTACTTTACTTGCGTCAACTTCAAATAATATTTCAGTTATGGAAAAACATGTTTTTGTTTAAGATGAAGTGACATCCTAATTACTCAAAGCCCTTGACCTTAAAGGGAAAGGAAAGTCAAAATTAAACTTGCATGGTTCAGATAGTGCAGGTCATTTTAAGACACTTAAATTCACTTCTAGTTTCAAATGTGCTTTGTTCTCTTAGTATCCTTTGTTGAAAAAGAATATGCACATATCCTACACCAGTGGGAGCTAGCTG
This sequence comes from Bombina bombina, assembly GCF_027579735.1. Taxonomy (NCBI): domain Eukaryota; kingdom Metazoa; phylum Chordata; class Amphibia; order Anura; family Bombinatoridae; genus Bombina; species Bombina bombina. The sequence goes on along the minus strand of NC_069501.1, from coordinate 1,228,072,163 downwards.
CTGATGGTTGCTTGCACACATTTGTCTCTTGTGATTGGCTAACTAGATATGTGCAGCTAGCTGCCAACACTCCTTAAGCAAAAGATGACATGAGAATGAAGCACATTATATAATAGAAGTAAATTGGAAAGTTGATTTAAATTGCATGTTCTATCCGAATCATGAAAGAAAATGTTGTGGTTTCCTATCACTTTAAAATTGTACTTATTAAGATTATGGTGTCCTGAAAATTCATTGGAATATACTGTGAAGTGGGCAGTCCTGGTAAACGTGCAATTTTTGTTTCCCCTGAACAAATTACATTTTCTTTCATGTAATTAGCAAGAGTCCATGAGCTAGTGACGTATGGGATATACATTCCTACCAGGAGGGGCAAAGTTTCCCAAACCTTAAAATGCCTATAAATACACCCCTCACCACACCCACAAATCAGTTTTACAAACTTTGCCTCCTATGGAGGTGGTGAAGTAAGTTTGTGCTAGATTCAACGTTGATATGCGCTCCGCAGCAGGTTGGAGCCCGGTTTTCCTCTCAGCGTGCAGTGAATGTCAGAGGGATGTGAGGAGAGTATTGCCTATTTGAATGCAATGATCTCCTTCTACGGGGTCTATTTCATAGGTTCTCTGTTATCGGTCGTAGAGACTCATCTCTTACCTCCCTTTTCAGATCGACGATATACTCTTATATATATACCATTACCTCTGCTGATTTTCGTTTCAGTACTGGTTTGGCTTTCTACAACATGTAGATGAGTGTCCTGGGGTAAGTAAGTAAGCTTATTTTCTGTGACACTAAGCTATGGTTAGGCACTTTTTTATAAAGTTCTAAATATATGTATTCAAACATTTATTTGCCTTGACTTAGGATGTTCAACATTCCTTATTTTCAGACAGTCAGTTTCATACTAGGGATAAATGCATTTGTTTCAATCATTTTTTCTTACCTTAAAAAATTTGACTTTTTCCCTGTGGGCTGTTAGGCTCGCGGGGGCAGAAAATGCTTCATTTTATTGCGTCATTCTTGGCGCAGACTTTGTTGGCGCAAAAAAAATTTTCTGTTTCCGGCGTCATACGTGTCGCCGGAAGTTGCGTCATTTTTTGACGTTTTTTTTGCATCAAAAATGTCGGTGTTCCGGATGTGGCGTCATTTTTGGTGCCAAAAGCATTTAGGCGCCAAATAATGTGGGCGTCTTTTTTGGCGCTAAAAAATATGGGCGTCATTTTTGTCTCCACATTATTTAAGTCTCATTATTTATTGCTTCTGGTTGCTAGAAGCTTGTTCACTGGCATTTTTTTCCCATTCCTGAAACTGTCATTTAAGGAATTTGATCAATTTTGCTTTATATGTTGTTTTTTTCTTTTACATATTGCAAGATGTTCCACGTTGCAACTGAGTCAGAAGATACTTCAGGAAAATCACTGCCCAGTGCTGGAGCTACCAAGCTAAGTGTATCTGCTATAAACTTTTGGTATCTGTTTCTCCAGCTGTTGTTTGTATTGCATGTCATGTCAAACTTATTAATGCAGATAAAATTTCCTTTAGTACTGTTACATTACCTGTTGCTGTTCCGTCAACATCTAATTTTCAGAGTGTTCCTGATAACATAAGAGATTTTATTTTTTAAATCCATTAAGAAGGCTATGTCTGTTATTTCTCCTTCTAGTATACATAAAAGTCTTTTAAAAACTTCTCTTTTTTCAGATGAATTTTTAAATGAACATCATCATTCTGATACTGATAATGGTTCTTCTGGTTCAGAGGTTTCTGTCTCAGAGGTTGATGCTGATAAATCTTTGTATTTGTTCAAGATGGAATTTATTCGTTCTTTACTTAAAGAAGTATTAATTGCATTAGAAATAGAGGATTCTGGTCCTCTTGATACTAAATGTAAACGTTTAAATAAGGTTTTTAAATCTCCTGTAGTTATTCCAGAAGTGTTTTCTCTCCCTGATGCTATTTCTGAAGTAATTTCCAGGGAATGGAATAATTTGGGTAATTCATTTACTCCTTCTAAACGTTTAAGCAATTATATCCTGTGCCATCTGACAGATTAGAGTTTTGGGACAAAATCTCTAAGGTTAATGGGGCTGTCTCTACTCCTGCTAAACGTACTACTATTCCTATGGCAGATAGTACTTCATTTAAGGATCCTTTAGATAGGAAGATTGAATCCTTTCTAAGAAAAGCTTACTTATGTTCAGGTAATCTTCTTAGACCTGCTATATTTTTAGCGGATGTTGCTGCAGCTTCAACTTTTTGGTTAGAAGCTTTAGCGCAACAAGTAACAGATCATAATTTTATAGCATTATTATTATTCTATAACATGCTAATAATTTTATTTGTGATACCATCTTTTGATATCATTAGAGTTGATGTCAGGTATATGTCTCTAGCTATTTTAGCTAGAAAAGCTTTATGGCTTAAAACTTGGAATGCTGATATGTCTTGTAAGTCAACTTTGCTTTCCCTTTCTTTCCAGGGTAATAAATTATTCGATTTTCAGTTGGATTCTATTATCTCAACTGTTACTGGAGGGAAGGGAACTTTTTTACCAAAGGATAAAAAAATCTAAGGTAAATTTAGGTCTAATAATCATTTTCGTTCCTTTCCTCACAACAAGGAACAAAAGCCTGATCCTTCATCCTCAGGAGCGGTATCAGTTTGGAAACCATTTCCAGTTTGGAATATATCCAAGCCTTATATAAACCTGTAGCCAGCTCCTAAATACCCATGAAGGTGCGGCCCTCATTCCAGCTCAGCTGGTATGGGGCAGTTTACGTTTTCTTTTAAGGTACAGAATTGGCTTCAAGTTAAGGCCTCCTGCAAAGAGATTTTTTTCTTTCCCGTGTCCCAGTAAACCCAGCAAAGGCTCAGCATTTCTGAAATGTGTTTCAGATCTAGAGTTGGCTGGAGTAATTATGCCAGTTCCAGTTCTGGAACAGGGGCTGGGGTTTTATTCTATCTCTTCATTGTACCAAAGAAGGTCAATTCCTTCAGACCAGTTCCGGATCTATCTATATTGAATCGTTATGTAAGGATACCAACATTCAAGATGGTAACTGTAGGACTATCCTGCCTTTTGTTTAGCAAGGGCATTATATGTCTACAATAGATTTACAGGATGCATATCTGCATATTCCGATTCATCCAGATCACTTTTAGTTTCTGAGATTCTCTTTTTAGACAAGCATTACCAGTTTTGTGGCTCTACTGTTTGGCCTAGCGTCAGCTCCAAGAATTTTTTTCAAAGGTTCTCGGTGCCCTTCTGTCTGTAATCAGAGAACAGGGTTTTGGTATTTCCTTTTTTGGACGATATCTTGGTACTTGCTCAGTCTTCACATTTTCGCAGAATCTCATACGAATCGACTTGTGTTGTTTCTTCAAGATCATGGTTGGAGGATCAATTTACCAATCAGTTCATTGTTTCCTCAGACAAGGGTAACCTTTTTAGGTTTCCAGATAGATTCAGTGTCTATGACTCTGTCCTTGTCAGATAAGAGAAGTTTAACATTGATATCAGCTTGTCAAAACCTTCAGTCACAATCATTCCCTTTGGTAGCCTTATGCATGGGAAATTTTAGGTCTTAGGACTGCCGCATCGGATGCGATCTCCTTTGCTCATTTTCACATGCGACCTCTTCAGCTCTGTATGCTGAACCAGTGGTGCAGGGATTACACAAAGATATCTCAATTAATATCTTTAAACCGATTATACGACACTCTCTGACATGGTGGACAGTTCACCATCGTTTAGTTCAGGGGGCTTCTTTGTTCTTCCGACCTGGACTATAATCTCAACAGATGCAAGTCTTACAGGTTGGGGAGCTGTGTGGGGGTCTCTGACGGCACAAGGGGTTTGGGAATCTCAGGAGGTGAGATTACCGATCAATATTTTGGAACTCCGTGCAATTTTCAGAGCTCTTCAGTCTTGGCCTCTTCTGAAGAGAGAGTTGTTCATTTGTTTTCAGATAGACAATGTCACAGCTGTGGCATACATCAATCATCAAGGAGGGACTCACAGTCCTCTGGCTATGAAAGAAGTATCTTGAATTTTGGTTTGGGCGGAATCCAGCTCCTGTCTAATCTCTGCGGTTCATATCCCAGGTATAGACAATTGGGAAGCGGATTATCTCAGTCGCCAAACGTTGCATCCGGGCGAATGGTCTCTTCACCCAGAGGTATTTCTTCAGATTGTTCAAATGTGGGAACTCCCAGAAATAGATCTGATGGCTTCTCATCTAAACAAGAAACTTCCCTGGTATCTGTCCAGATCCTGGGATCCTCGGGCGGGGGCAGTGGATGCATTATCACTTCCTTGGAAGTATCATCCTGCCTATATCTTTCCGCCTCTAGTTCTTCTTCCAAGAGTATTCTCCAAGATTCTAAGGAATGCTCGTTTGTCCTGCTGGTAGCTCCAGCATGGCCTCACAGGTTTTGGTATGCGGATCTTGTCCGGATGGCCTCTTGCCAGCTGTGGACTCTTCCGTTAAGACCAGACTTTCTGTCGCAAGGTCCTTTTTTTCCATCAGGATCTCAAATCCTTAAATTTTAAGGTATAGAGTTTGAACGCTTGATTCTTGGTCAAAGAAGGTTTCTCTGACTCTGTGTTTAATACTATGTGACAGGCTCGTAAATCTGTATCTAGTGAGATATATTATAGAGTCTGGAAGACTTATATTTCTTAGTGTCTTTCTCATTATTTTTTCTTGGCATTCTTTTTGAATACCGAGAATTTTTCAGTTTCTTCAGGATGGTTTAGATAAAGGTTTGTCCGCAAGTTCCTTGAAAGGACAAATCTCTGCTCTTTCTGTTCTTTTTTTCACAGAAGGATTGCTAATCTTCCTGATATTTCATTGTTTTGTACAAGCTTTGGTTCGTATAAAACCTGTCATTAAGTCAATTTCTCCTCCTTGGAGATTGAATTTGGTTCTGGGGGCTTTTCAAGCTCCTCCTTTTGAACCCATGCATTCTTTGGTCGTTATATTACTTTCTTGGAAAGTTTTGTTTCTTTTGGCCATCTCTTCTGCCAGAAGAGTCTCTGAATTATCTGCTCTTTCTTGTGAGTCTCCTTTTCTGATTTTTCATCAGGATGAGGCGGTGCTGCGAACTTCTTTTGAATTTTTTTACCTAAGGTTGTGAATTCTAACAACCTTAGTAGAGAAATTGTGGTTCCTTCATTATGTCCTAATCCTATGAATTCTAGGAGAAATCATTGAATTCTTTGGATGCTGTTAGAGTTTTGTATTATTTGTCATCTTTTTCCGGTTCTAGAAAAGGCCAGAAAGCTTCTGCCATTTATTTGGCATCTTGGTTGAAATCTTTATTTCATCATGCTTATGTCGAGTCGGGTAAAACTCCGCCTCTAAGGATTACAGTTCATTCTACTAGTTCAGTTTCTACTTCCTGGGCGTTTAGGAATGAAGCTTTGATTGATCAGATTTGCAAAGCAGCAACTTGGTCCTCTTTGCATACTTTTTCTAAATTCTACCATTTTGATTTGTTTTCTTCTTCTGAAGCAGTTTTTGGTAGAAAAGTACTTCTGGCAGTGGTTTCAGTTTGAATCTTCTGCTTATGTTTTTCATTAAACTTTATTTTGGGTGTGGATTATTTTCAGCAGGAATTGGCTGTCTTTATTTTATCCCTCCCTCTCTAGTGACTCTTGCGTGGAAAGATCCACATCTTGGGTAGTCATTATCCCATACGTCACTAGCTCATGGACTCTTGCTAATTACATGAAAGAAAACATAATTAATGTAAGAACTTACCTGATAAATTCATTTCTTTCATATTAGCAAGAGTCCATGAGGCCCGCCCTTTTTTGTGGTGGTTATGATTTTTTTGTATAAAGCACAATTATTCCAATTCCTTATTTTATATGCTTTCGCACTTTTTTCTTATCACCCCACTTCTTGGCTATTCGTTAAACTGAATTGTGGGTGTGGTGAGGGGTGTATTTATAGGCATTTTAAGGTTTGGGAAACTTTGCCCCTCCTGGTAGGAATGTATATCCCATACGTCACTAGCTCATGGACTCTTGCTAATATGAAAGAAATGAATTTATCAGGTAAGTTCTTACATAAATTATGTTATTCAGAAGTCTGATTTAAAGGGACACTAAACCCAATTTTTTTCTTTTATGATTCAGATAGAACAGCAATTTTAACCAACTTTCTAATTTACTCCTATTATCAATTTCTTCTTCGTTTTCTTGTATCTTTATTTTAAAAAGCAGGAATGTAAGCTTACAAGCCGGCCCTTTTTTCTTCTATAAGGTACGACGAGTCCACGGATTCATCCTTTACTTGTGGGATATTATTCTCCTGCTAACAGGAAGTGGCAAAGAGCACCACAGCAGAGCTGTCTATATTGCTCCTCCCTTAGCTCCACCCCCCAGTCATTCTCTTTGCCTACTCTAAGTACTAGGAAGGGTAAAGTGAAAGAGGTGATAAAATATTAGTTTTTAATTTCTTTAAGCAAGAGTTTTTTGTTTTAAATGGTACCGGTGTGTACTATTTACTCTCAGGCAGCAGATGGATGAAGACTTCTGCCTGGAGGATGATGATCTTAGCATTTGTAACTAAGATCCAGTGCAGTTCCCACAGAGGCTGAAGAGTACAGGAAACTTCAGTGTGCGGAACGTTTTCATGCTATACAGCAGTGAGGTATGTTCAGTCAATTTTTCTGGAGAGACTGTGTATTTCAGAAAGGCTGACAGTATCCCCATGAGGGTAAGGGTAAGCAGTAATCCTAAGAGCTATAGACAGGCATTACTAAGCTTGCATAAGGGGCTAATTAAAAAATGGGTGACACTGAGTTTTGAATGTTTGTGGGCAAACGTTTTATGAACTGGGAGTGCTGTTAACGTTTTTGGGCAACTTTATTGAGGGTACACTTGGCTTTTTTGGGTCTCGGAACCCACATGGGTAGTTTAAAACCGCTCTGGTGCTGTTCTTTGAGGCTGTAGAGACATTGAGTGAGATGGGTGGGGCCTATTTTCACGCCTCAGATGCTCAGTTGTTTTCACTCAGCAAACAGCAAGCTCCAACTTCTGAGGGCCCTTGCGAATGTTTTGGGCCAAATCGAAGCTTTAACCCCATATTTACTATCCCTGAGGGCAGGTAGGCGCCACAACAAGGCTGTGGCAAGGTGCTGGGGGTGTTTTTTTCCGGATTTAGGCCTCATTTCAATCCGGTTTGCACATTAAAGGGTTAAATGTTAAATTTCCTTGTAGGGCAAACTTAACTACACACATTGAGTCTGCTTGCAAAAATTTTAAAAATGTGGTGCATTTTAAAGCAGTTTTGCAGAACGTGTATGCTTTTTTTTCTCTTAAAGGCGCAGTACCATTTTTTAAGATTATTTTTTTTCACTAAATAAAGTGTTTTCATGCTTGTTTGTAGTCATTACTAGCTTGTTCAACATGTCTGACATTGAAGAAAGTAATTGTTAAGTATGTTTAGAAGCCATTGTGGAACCCCCACTTAGAATGTGTCCCTCATGCACTGAAAGGTCAATAAATTGCAAAGAATATATTTTAGCTACTAAAAGTATGTGGCAGGATGATTCTCAGTCAGAAGGGAATCAGTTTATGCCATCTAATTCTCCCCAAGTGTCACAACCATTAACGCCCGCACAAGCGACGCCAAGTACTTCTAGTGCATCTAATTCTTTCACCCTGCAAGATATGGCCGCAGTTATGAATACTACCCTCACAGAGGTTTTATCTAAGCTGCCTGGGTTGCAGGGGAAGCGCAGTAGGTCTGGTGTGAGAACAAATGCTGAGCCCTCTGACGCTTTATTAGCCATATCCGATGTACCCTCACAATGTTCTGAGTTGGGGGTGAGGGATTTGCTGTCTGAGGGAGAGATTTCTGATTCAGGAAAGATGTTCCCTCAGACGGCTTTTAAATTTAAACTAGAACACCTCTGCTTATTGTTCAGGGAGGTTTTAGCGACTCTGGATGATTGTGACTCTATTATAGTTCCAGAGAAATTGTGTAAAATGGACAAATTTCTAGAGGTTCCTGCCTACACTGATGTTTTTCCGGTCCCTAAGAGGATTTCGGACATTGTTACTAAGGAGTGGGATAGACCAGGTATTCCATTCGCTCCCCCTCCTGTTTTAAGAAAATGTTTCCCATATCAAACACCATGCGGGACTCGTGGCAGACGGTCCCTAAGGTGGAGGGAGCTATTTCTACCCTGGCTAAGCGTACAATTATACCTATTGAGGACAGTTGTGCTTTCAAAGATCCTATGGATAAAAAATTAGAGGGTCTCCTAAAGAAAATATTTATTCATCAGGGTTTTCTTCTGCAACCTATAGCGTGCATTGTTCCTGTAACTACTGCAGCTGCTTTTTGGTTCGAGGCTCTGGAGGAGGCTCTGGAGGAGGCTCTTCAGGTTGAGATCCCATTAGATGATATTCTAGATAGAATTAGGGCTCTCAAGCTAGCTAATTCTTTCATTACAGATGCCGCTTTTCAACTGGCTAAATTAGCGGCAAAGAATTCAGGTTTTGCCATTTTACCGCGTAGAGCGTTATGGCTTAAGTCCTGGTCTGCTGATGTGTCATCAAAATCTAAGCTTTTAGCCATCCCTTTCAAGGGTAAGACCCTATTTGGACCAAACAAAATAATTTTCGTTCCTTTCGAAACTTCAAAGGTGGTCCCTCTACCTCTTCCCCTGCTGCAAAGCAAGAGGGGAATTTTGCTCAATCCAAGTCAGTCTGGAGACCTAACCAGACTTGGAACAAGAGTAAACAGGCCAAGAAGCCCTCTGCTGCCACTAAGACAGCATGAAGGGGTAGCCCTTAATCCGGGACCGGATCTAGTAGGGGGCAGACTTTCTCTCTTTGCTCAGGCTTGGGGAAGAGACGTTCAGGACTCCTGGGCTTTAGAAATCGTAACCCAGGGGTATCTTCTGGATTTCAAAGATTCTCCTCCATGGGGGAGATTCCATCTTTCTCAATTGTCTGTGAACCAGACAAAAAGAGAGGCGTTCTTACGCTGTGTAGAAGACCTATATACCATGGGAGTGATCTGCCCAGTTCCGAAAACAGAACAGGGGCAGGGGTTCTACTCCAATCTGTTTGTGGTTCCCAAAAAAGAGGGAACCTGAAGACCGATTTTAGATCTCAAGATCCTAAACAAATTCCTCAGAGTCCCATCCTTCAAGATGGAGATCATTCGGACTATTTTACCAATGATCCAGGAGGGTCAATATATGACCACCGTGGACTTAAAGGATGCGTATCTACACATCCCTATCAACAAAGATCATCACCAGTTCCTCAGATTCGCCTTTCTGGACAAGCATTACCAGTTTGTGGCTCTTCCTTTCGGATTGGCCACAGCTCCCAGAATTTTCACAAAGGTGCTAGGGTCCCTTCTGGCGGATCTAAGGCCGCGGGGCATAGCAGTGGCGCCTTATCTAGACAATATCTTAATTCAGGCGTCGACTTACCAACTAGCCAAGTCTCACACGGACATCGTGTTGGCTTTTCTAAGATCTCACGGGTGGAAGGTGAACGTAAAAAAGAGTTAACTTATCCGCCTCAAATGAGTTCCATTCCTGGGAACTCTGATAGATTCGGTGGACATGAAAAATTTTCTGACGGAGGTCAGGAAATCAAACATTTTAACCACCTGCTGAGCTCTTCATTCCATTGCTCGGCCGTCAGTGGCTCAATGTATGGAGGTAATCGGACTAATGGTAGCGGCAATGGACTTAGTTCCGTTTGCTCGCTTGCATCTCAGACCACTGCAAATATGCAGGCTCAAACAGTGGAATGGGGATTATGCAGATTTATCTCCTCCGATAAATCTGGATCAAGAGACCAGAGACTCTCTTCTTTGGTGGTTGTCACAGGATCATCTGTCCCAGGGAATGTGTTTCCGCAGGCCAGCGTGGGTCATAGTGATGACGGGCGCCAGCCTATTGGGCTGGGGTGCAGTCTGGAATTCCCTGAAAGCACAGGGTTTGTGGACTCAGGAGGAGGCTCTCCTCCCGATAAATATTCTAGAACTGAGAGCGATATTCAACGTGCTTCAGACGTGGCCTCAGCTGGCTTCGGCCAGATTCATAAGATTCCAGTCGGACAATATCACGTCTGTAGCATATATCAATCATCAGGGGGGACCAAAGAGTTCTCTAGAGATGATAGAGGTTACCAAAATAGTTTGATGGGCAGAGACTCACTCTTGCCATCTATCAGCAATCTATATCCCAGGAGTGGAGAACTGGGAAGCGGATTTCAGACTTTTCATCCGGGGGAGTGGGAACTCCATCCGGAGGTGTTTGCACTATTGATTCAGCAATGGGGCACACCAGAATTGGATCTGATGGCGTCTCGTCAGAACGCCAAACTTCCTTGTTACGGGTCCAAGTCAAGGGATCCTCAGGCAGTACTGATAGATGCTCTAGCAGTACCTTGGTCGTTCAACCTGGCTTACGTGTTTCCACCATTTCCTCTCCTTCCTCGTTTGATTGCCAGAATCAAACAGGAGAGAGCTTCAGTGATTTTGATAGCACCTGCGTGGCCACGCAGGACTTGGTATGCAGACCTGGTGGACATTTCATCTCTTCCACCATGGACTCTGCCACTGAGACAGGACCTTCTGATTCAAGGTCCGTTCCAGCATCCAAATCTAGTTTCTCTGCGGCTTACTGCTTGGAGATTGAACGCTTGATTTTATCCAAGCGGGGTTTCTCTGAAGTCGGTCATAGATACCTTAATTCAAGCTTGAAAGCCTGTCACTAGGAAAATGTATCATAATATATGGCGTAAATATCTTTATTGGTGTGAATCCAAAGGCTACTCATGGAGTAAGATCAGGATTCCTAGGATTTTGTCCTTTCTCCAAGAAGGATTGGAGAAGAGGCTTTCAGCTAGTTTTCTTTCATGTAATTAACAAGAGTCCATGAGCTAGTGACGTATGGGATATACATTCCTACCAGGAGGGGCAAAGTTTCCCAAACCTTAAAATGCCTATAAATACACCCCTCACCACACCCACAAATCAGTTTTACAAACTTTGCCTCCAAGGGAGGTGGTGAAGTAAGTTTGTGCTAGATTCTACGTTGATATGCGCTCCGCAGCAAGTTGGAGCCCGGTTTTCCTCTCAGCGTGCAGTGAATGTCAGAGGGATGTGAAGAGAGTATTGCCTATTGAATGCAGTGATCTCCTTCTACGGGGTCTATTTCATAAGGTTCTCTGTTATCGGTCGTAGAGATTTATCTCTTACCTCCCTTTTCAGATCGACGATATACTCTTATATTTACCATTTCCTCTACTGATTCTCGTTTCAGTACTGGTTTGGCTTTCTACAAACATGTAGATGAGTGTCCTGGGGTAAGTAAGTCTTATTTTCTGTGACACTCTAAGCTATGGTTGGGCACTTTATTTATAAAGTTCTAAATATATGTATTCAAACATTTATTTGCCTTGACTCAGAATGTTCAACTTTCCTTATTTCCAGACAGTCAGTTTCATATTTGGGATTATGCATTGAATTATCATATTTTTTCTTACCTCAAAAATTTGACTTTTTTCCCTGTGGGCTGTTAGGCTCGCGGGGGCTGAAAATGCTTCATTTTATTGCGTCATTCTTGGCGCGGACTTTTTTGGCGCAAAAATTTATTTTCCGTTTCCGGCGTCATACGTGTCGCCGGAAGTTGCGTCATTTTTTGACGTTATTTTGCGTCAAAGATGTCGGCGTTCCGGATGTGGCGTCATTTTTGGCGCCAAAAGCATTTAGGCGCCAAATAATGTGGGCGTCTTTTTTGGCGCTAAAAAATATGGGCGTCATTTTTGTCTCCACATTATTTAAGTCTCATTATTTATTGCTTCTGGTTGCTAGAAGCTTGTTCTCTGGCATTTTTTTCCCATTCCTGAAACTGTCATTTAAGGAATTTGATCAATTTTGCTTTATATGTTGTTTTTTTCTTTTACATATTGCAAGATGTTCCACGTTGCAACTGAGTCAGAAGTTACTACAGGAAAATCACTGCACAGTGCTGGAGCTACCAAGCTAAGTCTGCTATAAACTTTTGGTATCTGTTTCTCCAGCTGTTATTTGTATTGCATGTCATGTCAAACTTATTAATGCAGATAAAATTTCCTTTAGTACTGTTACATTACCTGTTGCTGTCCGTCAACATCTAATTTTCAGAGTGTTCCTGATAACATAAGAGATTTTATTTTTTAAATCCATTAAGAAGGCTATGTCTGTTATTTCTCCTTCTAGTATACATAAAAGTCTTTTAAAACTTCTCTTTTTTTCAGATGAATTTTTAAATGAACATCATCATTCTGATACTGATAATGGTTCTTCTGGTTCAGAGGTTTCTGTCTCAGAGGTTGATGCTGATAAATCCTTGTATTTGTTCAAGATGGAATTTATTCGTTCTTTACTTAAAGAAGTGTTATTTGCATTAGAAATAGAGGATACTGGTCCTCTTGATACTAAATGTAAACGTTTAAATAAGGTTTTTTAAATCTCCTGTAGTTATTCCAGAAGTGTTTTATCTCCCTGATGCTATTTCTGAAGTAATTTCCAGGGAATGGAATAATTTGGGTAATTTATTTACTCCTTCTAGACGTTTAAGCAAATTATATCCTGTGCCATCTGACAGATTAGAGTTTGTTGGGACAAAAATCCCTAAGGTTATGGGGCTGTCTCTACTCCTGCTAATGTACTACTATTCCTATGGCAGATAGTACTTCATTTAAGGATCCTTTAGATAGGAAAATTGAATCCTTTCTAAGAAAAGCTTACTTATGTTCAGGTAATCTTCTTAGACCTGCTATATTTTTAGCGGATGTTGCTGCAGCTTCAACTTTTTGGTTAGATGCTTTAGCGCAACAAGTAACAGATCATAATTTTATAGCATTATTATTATTCTATAACATGCTAATAATTTTATTGGTGTTACCATCTTTGATATCATTAGAGTTGATGTCAGGTATATGTCTCTAGCTATTTTAGCTAGAAAAGCTTTATGGATTAAACTTGGAATGCTGACATGTCTTCTAAGTCAACTTTGCTTTCCCTTTCTTTCCAGGGTAAATAATCATTTCGTTCCTTTCCTCACAAGGAACAAAAGCCTGATCCTTCATCCTCAGGAGCGGTATCAGTTTGGAAACTATTTCCAGTTTGGAATATATCCAAGCCTTATAGAATCCTATAGCCAGCTCTTAAGTACCTATGAAGGTGCGGCCCTTATTCCAGCTCAGCTGGTATGGGGCAGATTACGTTTTCTTCAAAGAAATTTGGATCAATTCCGTTCTTAATCTCTGGTTTCAGAAACATTGTTTCAGGAAGGTACAGAATTGGCTTCAAGTTAAGGCCTCCTGCTAAGAGATTCTTTTCTTTCCCGTGTCCCAATTGACACAGCAAGGCTCAGCATTTCTGAAATGTGTTTCAGATCTAGAGTTGGCTGGAGTATTTATGCCAGTTCCAGTTCTGGAACAGGGGCTGGGGTTTTATTTTATCTCTTCATTGTACCAAAGAAGGTCAATTCCTTCAGACCAGTTATGGATCTATCATTATTGAATCGTTATGTTAGGATACCAACATTCAAGATGGTTACTGTAGGTCTATCCTGCCTTTTGTTTAGCAAGGGCATTATATGTCTACAATAGATTTTCAGGATGTGTATCTGCATATTCCGATTCATCCAGATCACTTTTTGTGTCTGAGATTCTCTTTTTAGACAAGCATTACCAGTTTTGTGGCTCTACTATTTGGTCTAGCCTCAGTTCCAAGAATTTTTTTCAAAGGTTCTCGGTGCCCTTCTTTCTGTAATCAGAAAATAGGGTTTTGGTTTTTCCTTATTTGGACGATATCTTGGTACTTGCTCAGTCTTCTCATTTTCGAAGAATCTCATACGAATCGACTTGTGTTGTTTCTTCAAGTTCATGGTTGGAGGATCAATTTACCAATCAGTTTATTGATTCCTCAGACAAGGGTAACCTTTTTAGGTTTCTAGATAATTTCAGTGTCTATGACTCTGTCCTTGTCAGACAAGAGAAGTTTAACATTGATATCAGCTTGTCAAAACCTTCAGTCACAATCATTCCCTTTGGTAGCCTTATGCATGGAAATGTTGGATCTTAGGACTGCCGCATCAGATGCGATCTCCTTTGCTCGTTTTCACATGCGACCTCTTCAGCTCTGTATGCTGAACCAATGGTGCAGGGATTACTCAAAGATAACTCAATTAATATCTTTAAACCGATTTTACGACACTCTCTGACATGGTGGACAGATCACCATCGTTTAGTTCAGGGGGCTTCTTTGTTCTTCCGACCTGGACTATAATCTCAACAGATACGAGTCTTACAGGTTGGGGAGCTGTGTGAGGGTATCTGACGGCACAAGGGGTTTGGGAATCTCAGGAGGTGAGATTTCCGATCAATATTTTGGAACCCCGTGCAATTTTCAGAGCTCTTCAGTCTTGGCCTCTTCTGAAGAGAGAGTTGTTCATTGTTTTCAGATAAGACATTGTCACAACTGTGGCATACATCAATCATCAAGGAGGGACTCACAGTCCTCTGGCTATGAAAGAAGTATCTCGAATTTTGGTTTGGGCGGAATCCAGCTCCTGTCTAATCTCTGCGGTTTATATCCCAGGTATGGACAATTGGAAAGCGGATTATCTCAGTCGCCAAACGTTGCATCCGGGCGAATGGTCTCTTCACCCAGAGGTATTTCTTCAGATTGTTCAAATGTGGGAACTTCCAGAAATAGTTCTGATGGCTTCTCATCTAAACAAGAAACTTCCCAGGTATCTGTCCAGATCCCGGGATCCTCAGGCGGAGGCAGTGGATGCATTTTCACTTCCTTGGAAGTATCATCCTGCCTATATCTTTCCGCCTCTAGTTCTTCTTCCAAGAGTAATCTCCAAGATTCTGAAGGAATGCTCGTTTGTTCTGCTGGTAGCTCCGGCATGGCCTCACAGGTTTTGGTATGCGGATCTTGTCCGGATGGCCTCTTGCCAACCGTGGACTCTTCCGTTAAGTCCAGACCTTTTGTCTCAAGGTCCTTTTTTCCATCAGGATCTGAAATCCTTAAATTTAAAGGTATGGAGATTGAACGCTTGATTCTTGGTCAAAGAGGTTTCTCTGACTCTGTGATTAATACTATGTTACAGGCTCGTACATCTATATCCAGAGAGATATATTATAGAGTCTGGAAGACTTTTATTTCTTGGTGTCTTTCTCATCATTTTTCTTGGCATTCTTTTAGAATACCGAGAATTTTACAATTTCTTCAGGATGGTTTGGATAAGGTTTTGTCCGCAAGTTCTTTGAAAGGACAAATCTCTGCTCTTTCTGTTCTTTTTCACAGAAAGATTGCTATTCTTCCTGATATTCATTGTTTTGTACAAGCTTTGGTTCGTATAAAACCTGTCATTAAGTCAATTTCTCCTCCTTGGAGTTTGAATTTGGTTCTGGGAGCTCTTCAAGCTCCTCCGTTTAAACCTATGCATTCATTGGACATTAAATTACTTTCTTGGAAAGTTTTGTTCCTTTTGACCATCTCTTCTGCTAGAAGAGTTTCTGAATTATCTGCTCTTTCGTGTGAGTCTCCTTTTCTGATTTTTCATCAGGATAAGGCAGTGTTGCGAACTTCTTTTGGATTTTTACCTAAAGTTGTGAATTCCAACAACATTAGTAGAGAAATTGTGGTTCGTTCATTATGTCCTAATCCTAAGAATTCTAAGGAGAAATCGTTGCATTCTTTGGATGTTGTTAGAGTTTTGATATATTATGTTGAAGCTACGAAATATTTCTGTAAGACTTCTAGTCTATTTGTTATCTTTTCCGGTTCTAGGAAAGGCCAGAAAGCTTCTGCCATTTCTTTGGCATCTTGGTTGAAATCTTTAATTCATCTTGCCTATGTTGAGTCGGGTAAAATTCCGCCTCAGAGAATTACAGCTCATTCTACTAGGTCAGTATCTACTTCCTGGGCGTTTAGGAATGAAGCTTCGGTTGACCAGATCTGCAAAGCAGCAACTTGGTCCTCTTTGCATACTTTTACTAAATTCTACCATTTTGATGTATTTTCTTCTTCTGAAGCAATTTTTGGTAGAAAAGTTCTTCTGGCAGCGGTTTCAGTTTGAATCTTCTGCTTAGGTTTTTCATTAAACTTTATTTTGGGTGTGGATTATTTTCAGCAGGAATTGGCTGTCTTTATTTTATCCCTCCCTCTCTAGTGACTCTTGTGTGGAAAGATCCACATCTTGGGTAGTCATTATCCCATACGTCACTAGCTCATGGACTCTTGTTAATTACATGAAAGAAAACATAATTTATGTAAGAACTTACCTGATAAATTCATTTCTTTCATATTAACAAGAGTCCATGAGGCCCACCCTTTTTTTGGGGTGGTTATGATTTTTTTGTATAAAGCACAATTATTCCAATTCCTTATTTTATATGCTTCGCACTTTTTTTCTTATCACCCCACTTCTTGGCTATTCGTTAAACTGATTTGTGGGTGTGGTGAGGGGTGTATTTATAGGCATTTTAAGGTTTGGGAAACTTTGCCCCTCCTGGTAGGAATGTATATCCCATACGTCACTAGCTCATGGACTCTTGTTAATATGAAAGAAATGAATTTATCAGGTAAGTTCTTACATAAATTATGTTTTTTAAAGGGACAGATATCTGCTTTATCAATTCTACTGCACTAGCGTCTGGCAGATGTTCCAGACGTTCAGTCCTTCTGTCAGGCTTTAGTTAGATTCAAGCCTGTGTTTAAACCTGTTGCTCCGCCATGGAGTTTGAATTTAGTTCTTAAAGTTCTCCAAGGGGTTCCGTTTGAACCTATGTATTTCATAGATATTAAGCTTCTATCTTGGAAAGTTCTGTTTTTAGTTGCCATCTCTTTGGCTTGAAGAGTTTCTGAACTATCTGCATTGCAATGCGACTCGCCTTATCTTGTTTTCCATGCTGATAAGGTGGTTTTGCGTACCAAACCAGGATTCCTTCCTAAGGTTGTTACTAATAGGAATATTAATCAGGAAATTGTTGTTCCGTCTCTGTGTCCTAATCCTTCCTCTAAGAAGTAGCGTCTGTTGCACAACTTGGACGTGGTTCGTGCTTTGAAATTTTACTTGCAAGCAACCAAAGATTTCCGTCAAACATCTTCTTTGTTTGTTGTCTATTCTGGAAAACGTAGAGGTCAAAAAGCTATGGCTACCTCTTTCTTTTTGGCTGAAAAGCATCATCCGTTTGGCATACGAGACTGCTGGACAGCAGCCTCCTGAAGGAATTACAGCTCACTCTACTAGAGCGGTGGCTTCCACATGGGCTTTTAAAAATGATGCTTCTGTTGAACAGATTTATAAGGTTGTGACTTGGTCTTCGCTTCATACCTTTTCCAAATTTTCCAAATTTGATACTTTTGCTTCTTCTGAGGTTATTTATGGGAGAAAGGTTCTTCAAGCAGTGGTGCCTTCTGTTTAACCATCTGTCTTGTCCCTCCCGTTCATCCGTGTCCTGTAGCTTTGGTATTGTATCCCACAAGTATGGTACGACGAGTCCACGGCCCGCCCTGTCATTTTAAGACAGATTATATTTTTTTATTTTAAACTTCAGTCACCTCTGCACCTTGTAGTTTCTCCTTTTTCTTCCTGTAGCTTCGGTCGAATGACTGGGGGGTGGAGCTAAGGGAGGAGCTATATAGACAGCTCTGCTGTGGTGCTCTTTGCCACTTCCTGTTAGCAGGAGGATAATATCCCACAAGTAAAGGATGAATCCGTGGACTTGTCGTACCATAGAAGAAATTAATTTATCATGTAAGCAAAAATTTACTTTTTTAGTTCAGCACCTGGGTAGCTCTTGCTGATTGGTGGCTAAATATAGATTGATTGATATATATACAGTGTGTGTGTGTGTATATATATATATATATATATATATATATATATATATATATATATAATGAGAGAGAGAGATGTGTATATATGTGTGTGTGTGTGTGTATATATATATATATATATATATAACATTTCTAGAAAGCTAGATTCATCTGTCATAAATAGGAAGCTCCTGCCCAGTTAACAAAGGAGCTTCCAGTAGGCTTATAAGCCTCAAAACCTTATTACTCTAAAAGTAATAGACTTTTTGTATGAAAAACATATTCTCATGCTCGCGAGGCTGCGTATGTGCAAATACACACTCATTGCACAACTGTAGTTCCCATGACCTAATCTTCTACCAAGATACTCCATTAGTCTATATGGATCTTACAAAGGTCAGGGCCACAGATGCTCCTGGTCTTCAAATAGAGGCTGGACTTGCTAAATTCTTGGTTCAGAAACTCTGCAATCGTTTGTCAACGTCTCTTCAAAAGCTTCACCTTCCATTTCCTTCTCAACCTGTAACAATTCATCCAGCTATTTGTTACTTCAACTCAGCTTCTTGCCCCCTATCTGACCCTCCTACAACTCCAGTTATTATTATTCTTCATCGGTTACATAGTAATTCATTTTGTTTGGATTTATACAAAACTGTCTGTTAATCCCATTACATATTACAAACATCATATCACCTTCCTGAGGCCCCCAGCATTGTGGTTTTTAATTGATTCCTATTATGTTTAATGTACAGATGTTACCTCTTTGGTCACTGCTGTCTTTGAGGTTGTATAAATATACAGTGAATGTTTATCTTCCCCCTAGATGTACTAATAATCTCTTAAACTGATAGGTGTTTGTGCTTAAACTGACACTCAATTCAAAATTAAACTTTCATGATTCAGATAGAGCAACAATTTTAAAAAACTTTCCAATTTACTTCCATTAACAATTTGTGCACAGTCTTTTATATTTACACTTTTTGAGTCACCAGATACTACTGAGCATGTGCAAGAATTCACAGAATGTACGTATATGCATTTGTGATTGGCTGATGGCTGTCACGTGATACAAGGGGAGTGGGAATAGACATAACTTTGAAATTTGTCAGAAAAAAAATCTTCTTATTTAAAGTTCAGACTAAGTGCTATTGCATTGTCTTTTTATCATGCGTTTGTTGTTTATGCAAATCTACTGTATTTACTGGTCCTTTAAATGGATAGGAAAGTCAAAATTAAACTTGCATGATTCAGAAAGAGTCATTTTAAGACACATTCTCTTGGGTATCTTTTGTTGAAATAGAATACGCACATAGCCTACACTAGTGGAAGCTGCTGCTAATTGGTGCCTGCACACACTCTTATGAGTCCCTTATGATTGGCTAACTATATGTGATCAGCTAGCTGTCAGTAGTGCAGTTTCTTCAGCAAAGGATAACAAGATAATGAAGCAAATTTGATAATGAAGCAATTTGGAAAGTTTTTGTTCTATTCAAACCATGAAAGAAAATGTTGGGATTTCCTGTCCCTTTAAGTCGTCTGTCTAATCACTAGAAATTAATATTAAAACTTCATTTTTATTTTATAGGTTTCCTTTGTATCCTAAAGGAGGAGAAAAGCTGCAGTTTGACTATGGAGTCTACCTCCTCAACAAAAATATTGCTCAGGTTTGTATTGATTTTTGTTACAAATGAATATATTCACCACCCAACATATTCTGAAGTGAGTGACGTGGGTGGGTGTGTAGCGCTGCTATGTATGTTTACTTGATCTGATTTGTTGGGACTAAAGATATATTCTGAATATAAATAACCTACTGCAATTATCTAAGCAAGCATTTCCTTCTGTTAAATTGCACCTTCATCTTATTTTGTACATCAGGAATTAACTGACATTGCAAACGATTTACATGCTAAATGTTTTAAAAACGTTCAGAACTATAATTGTGTTAAAATAACATGCATGGTTTTACAGGCTCAGGACACACACAAGGTGAAAAGTCTCTGAAAGGGACAGTCTTCTCCAGAATTGTTATTGTTTAAAAAGATAGATAATCCCTTTATTACCCATTCCCCAGTTTTGCATAAACCAACACAATTATATTAATATACATTTCTCTTGTTAAGTGTAGTCAGTCCACGGGTCATCCATTACTTATGGAATATATCTCTTCCTAACAGGAAGCTGCAAGAGGATCACCCAAGCAGAGCTGCTATATAGCTCCTCCCCTCACATGTCATATTCAGTCATTCTCTTGCAGCCTAACTAAAGATAGGTCGCTGTGAGAGGTCTGTGGTGTTTTTTAACTTAGTTTATTTCTTCAATCAAAAGTTTGTTATTTTAAATGGCACCGGAGTGTGCTGTTTGTTCTCAGGCAGCATTAGAAGAAGAATCTGCCTGCGTTTTCTATGATCTTAGCAGACGTAACTAAGATCCACTGGCTGTTCTCATCTGAGGAGTGAGGTAACTTCAGAAAAGGGGAATAGCATGCAGGGCCCCCCTGCAAAAGAGGTATGTGCAGTAAATTATTTTTCTGAGGAATGGAATTGACTGAGAAAATACTGCTGATACCAATGTAACGTAAGTTCAGCCTTAAATGCAGTGATAGCGACTGGTATTAGGCTGATGAGTGTGTGTACACTGAATGTATTTTTCTAAGGAATGGAATTGACTCTGAAAATACTGTTAATACTGAAATAATGTATGAGCCTTAACTGCAGTAAAAGCGACTGGTAGCAGGCTTATTAATAACACTTCATAACTTTTGAAATGTATGTTTAAAACGTTTACTGGCATGTTAATCGTTTTTTGTGAGGTACTTGGTGATAAAACTTATTGGGGCATGATTTTTACCACATGGCCATCTTTGTTTTCTGCATAGAAACAGTTATCTGAGCTTCCCCACTGTTGTAATATGAGTGGGAGGGGCCTATTTTAGCACTTTTTTGCGCAGTAAAAATTCAGTCACAATCTGTCTACTTCATCGTCCATGATCCAGATCGTCTCTAGAGAGCTCAGGGGTCTTCAAAATTCATTTTGAGGGAGGTAATCAGTCACAGCAGACCTGTGACAGTGTGTTTTGACTGTGATAAAAACGTTAATTATTAAATTGTTATCCGTTTTTGGGTATTAAGGGGTTAATCATCCATTTGCTGGTGGGTGCAATCCTTTGCTAACTTAATACATTTACTGTGAAAAATTGGTTGCTATAACTATTTTGGTTCATTGTTATTTCAACTGTGACAGCTTTTTGTGCTTCTTAAAGGCACAGTAGCATTTTTTATATTGCTTGTAAATTTATTTAGAAAAGTATTTCCAAGCTTGCTAGTCTCATTGCTAGTCTGTTTAAACATGTCTGACACAGATGAATCTCTTTGTTCACTATGTTTAAAGGCCAATGTGGAGCCCAATAGAAATTTGTGTACTAATTGCATTGATGTTACTTTAAATAAAAGTCAATCTTTACATGTAAAGAAATTATCACCAGACAACGAGGGGGAAGTTATGCCGACTAACTCTCCTCACGTGTCAGTACCTTCGCCTCCCGCTCAGGAGTTGAGTGATTTTGTGGCGCCAAGTACATCAGGGAGGCCCTTACAAATCACTTTGCAAGACATGGCTACTGTTATGACAGAAGTATTATCTAAATTGCTAGAATTAAGAGGCAAGCGTGATAGCTCTGGGTTAAGGACAGAGCGCGCGGATGAGGTGAGAGCCATGTCAGATACTGCGTCACAGTTTGCAGAACATGAAGATGGAGAGCTTCATTCTGTGGGTGACGGATCTGATCCAGGGAGACTGGATTCAGAGATTTCTAGTTTGAAATTTAAGCTTGAGAACCTCCGCATATTGCTAGGGGAGGTATTAGCGGCTCTGAATGATTGTAACACGGTTGCAATTCCAGAAAAAATATGTAGGTTGGATAGATACTATGCGGTACCGGTGTGTACTGACGTGTTTCCTATACCGAAAAAAGGCTTACAGAGGTTATTAGCAAGGAGTGGGATAGACCTGGTGTGCCTTTTTCCCCTCCTCCCATATTTAGGAAAATGTTAACTATAGACGTCACCACACGAGACTTATGGCAGACGGTCCCTAAGGTGGAGGGAGCAGTTTCTACTTTAGCAAAGCGTACCACTATCCCGGTGGAGGATAGTTGTGCCTTTTCAGATCCAATGGATAAGAAATTAGAGGGTTACCTTAAGAAAATGTTTGTTCAACAAGGTTTTATCTTACAGCCCCTTGCATGCATTGCGCCTGTCACTGCTGCGGCGGCATTCTGGTTTGAGTCTCTGGAAGAGGCCATTCGCACAGCTCCATTGGATGAAATTATGAACAAGCTTAAAGCACTTAAGCTAGCTAACACATTTGTTTCTGATGCCGTCGTACATTTAACCAAACTTACGGCTAAGAACTCCGGATTCGCCATCCAAGCGAGCAGAGCGCTATGGCTTAAATCCTGGTCAGCTGACGTGACTTCTAAATCTAAATTGCTTAATATTCCTTTCAAAGGGCAGACCTTATTCGGGCCCGGCTTGAAAGAAATTATAGCTGACATTACGGGAGGTAAGGGCCATGCTCTACCTCAGGACAGGGCCAAATCAAAGGCCAAACAGTCTAATTTTCGTGCCTTTTGTAACTTAAAGGCAGGAGCAGCATCAACTTCCTCCGCTCCAAAACAGGAAGGAGCTGTTGCTCGTTACAGGCAGGGCTGGAAAGTTAACCAGTCCTGGAACAAGGGCAAGCAGGCCAAGAAACCTGCTGCTGCCCCTAAGACAGCATGAAGAGAGGGCCCCCTATCCGGAAACGGATCTAGTGGGGGGCAGACTTTCTCTCTTCGCCCAGGCTTGGGCAAGAGATGTCCAGGATCCCTGGGCGTTGGAGATCATATCTCAGGGATATCTCCTGGACTTCAAAACTTCTCCTCCACGAGGGAGATTTCATCTTTCAAGGTTATCAGCAAACCAAATAAAGAAAGAGGCGTTTCTACGCTGTGTACAAGACCTCTTGCTAATGGGGGTGATCCACCCAGTTCCGCGGACGGAACACGGGCAAGGATTCTATTCAAATCTATTTGTGGTTCCCAAGACAGAGGGAACCTTCAGACCAATCTTGGACTTAAAAATCCTAAACAAATTCCTAAGAGTTCCATCATTCAAAATGGAAACTATTCGAACCATCCTTCCCATGATCCAAGAGGGTCAGTACATGACCACAGTGGACTTAAAGGATGCCTACCTTCACATACCGATTCACAAGGATCATTATCGGTACCTAAGATTTGCTTTCCTAGACAGGCATTACCAGTTTGTAGCTCTTCCCTTCGGATTAGCTACGGCTCCAAGAATCTTTACAAAAGTTCTGGGCTCACTTCTGGCGGTACTAAGACCGCGAGGCATAGCGGTGACTCCGTACCTAGACGACATTCTGATACAAGCGTCAAGTTTTCAAACTGCCAAGTCTCATACAGAGATAGTTCTGGCATTTCTGAGGTCGCATGGGTGGAAGGTGAACGTGGAAAAGAGTTCTCTATTACCACTTACAAGGGTTCCTTTGCTAGAGACTCTTATAGATTCTGTAGAGATGAAAATTTACCTGACAGAGGCCAGGTTATCAAAACTTCTAAATGCTTGCCGTGTCCTTCATTCCATTCCACACCCGTCAGTAGCTCAGTGCATGGAAGTAATCGGCTTAATGGTAGCGGCAATGGACATAGTACCATTTGCGCGCCTGCATCTCAGACCGCTGCAATTGTGCATGCTAAGTCAGTGGAACGGGGATTACTCAGATTTGTCCCCCCTACTAAATCTGGATCAAGAGACCAGAGATTCTCTTCTATTGTGGCTTTCTCGGCCACATCTGTCCAAGGGGATAACCTTTCGCAGGCCAGATTGGACGATTGTAACAACAGACGCCAGCCTTCTAGGCTGGGGCGCAGTCTGGAACTCCCTGAAGGCTCAGGGATTATGGACTCAGGAGGAGAAACTCCTCCCAATAAATATTCTGGAATTAAGAGCAATATTCAATGCTCTCCTAGCTTGGCCTCAGTTAGCAACTCTGAGGTTCATCAGATTTCAGTCGGACAACATCACGACTGTGGCTTACATCAACCATCAAGGGGGAACCAGAAGTTCCCTAGCGATGTTGGAAGTCTCAAAGATAATTCGCTGGGCAGAGTCTCACTCTTGCCACCTGTCAGCGATTTACATCCCAGGCGTGGAGAACTGGGAGGCGGATTTTCTAAGTCGCCAGACTTTTCATCCGGGGGAGTGGGAACTTCATCCGGAGGTCTTTGCTCAACTGATTCATCGTTGGGGCAAACCAGATCTGGATCTCATGGCGTCTCGCCAGAACGCCAAGCTTCCTTGTTACGGATCCAGGTCCAGGGACCCGGGAGCGGTGCTGATAGATGCTCTGACAGCCCCTTGGGTCTTCAACATGGCTTATGTGTTTCCACCATTTCCGATGCTTCCTCGTTTGATTGCCAAGATCAAACAGGAGAGAGCTTCGGTGATTCTGATAGCGCCTGCGTGGCCACGCAGGACCTGGTATGCAGACCTAGTGGACATGTCGTCCTGTCCACCGTGGTCTCTGCCTCTGAGACAGGACCTTCTAATTCAGGGTCCTTTCAACCATCCAAATCTAATTTCTCTGAGGCTGACTGCATGGAGATTGAACGCTTGATTCTATCAAAGCGTGGCTTCTCGGAGTCGGTTATTGATACCTTAATACAGGCTAGGAAGCCTGTTACCAGAAAAATTTACAATAAGATATGGCGTAAATATTTATATTGGTGCGAATCCAAGTGTTACTCATGGAGTAAGGTTAGGATTCCTAGGATATTGTCCTTTCTACAAGAGGGTTTAGAAAAGGGCTTATCTGCTAGTTCGTTAAAGGGACAGATTTCTGCTTTGTCTATTCTTCTACACAAACGCCTGGCTGAAGTTCCAGGCTTTTTGTCAGGCTTTAGCTAGGATTAAGCCTGTGTTTAAGACTGTTGCTCCGCCGTGGAGCTTAAACTTAGTTTTTACCGTTCTTCAAGGCGTTCCATTTGAACCCCTTCATTCCATTGATATCAAGCTGTTATCCTGGAAGGTTCTGTTTTTGATGGCTATTTCCTCAGCTCGAAGAGTCTCTGAGTTATCTGCCTTACATTGTGATTCTCCTTATCTGATTTTTCATTCAGACAAGGTAGTTCTGCGTACTAAACCTGGGTTCTTACCTAAGGTAGTTACTAACAGGAATATCAATCAAGAGATTGTTGTTCCATCACTGTGTCCTAACCCTTCTTCAAAGAAGGAATGTCTTTTGCATAATCTGGACGTAGTCCGTGCCCTGAAGTTCTATTTGCAGGCAACTAAGGATTTTCGTCAAACTTCTTCCCTGTTTGTCGTTTACTCTGGACAGAGAAGAGGTCAAAAGGCTTCGGCTACCTCTCTCTCTCTTTGGCTTCGTAGCATAATACGTTTAGCCTATGAGACTGCTGGACAGCAGCCTCCTGAAAGGATTACAGCTCATTCTACTAGAGCTGTGGCTTCCACCTGGGCCTTTAACAATTAGGCCTCTGTTGAACAGATTTGCAAGGCTGCAACTTGGTCTTCACTTCACACTTTTTCAAAATTTTACAAATTTGACACTTTTGCTTCTTCGGAGGCTATTTTTGGGAGAAAGGTACTTCAGGCAGTGGTTCCTTCTGTTTAATGTTCCTGCCTTGTCCCTCCCTTCATCCGTGTACTTTAGCTTTGGTATTGGTATTCCATAAGTAATGGATGACCCGTGGACTGAACACACTTAACAAGAGAAAACATAATTTATGCTTACCTGATAAATTTATTTCTCTTGTAGTGTAGTCAGTCCACGGCCCGCCCTGTGTTTAAGGCAGATCTAAATTTTAATTAAACTCCAGTCACCACTGCACCCTATGGTTTCTCCTTTCTCGTCTGGTTTTGGTCGAATGACTGAATATGACATGTGAGGGGAGGAGCTATATAGCAGCTCTGCTTGGGTGATCCTCTTGCAGCTTCCTGTTAGGAAGAGATATATTCCATAAGTAATGGATGACCCGTGGACTGACTACACTACAAGAGAAATAAATTTATCAGGTAAGCATAAATTATGTTTTTTTACCTCTGTCATTACCTTGTATCTAAGCCTCTGCAGACTGCCCCCTTATCTCAGCGCTTTTTACAGACTTGCATTTTAATCACTATAAGGGATCAATCCAAGTAGAGACAATGCAGGTCATGATAACGAGGTACACTATATAGTAAATGTTATAGCAGCATTGTGTAGTAAACTATGCTGCTTAAAGGGACAATCTACTCCAGAATGTTTGTTTACAAAGATAAGATAATCCCTTTATTACCCATTCCCCAGTTTTTCATAACCAACAGTTATATTAATATACTTTCTCCAACATAGGTGTGTCCGGTCCACGGCGTCATCCTTACTTGTGGGATATTCTCTTCCCCAACAGGAAATGGCAAAGAGCCCAGCAAAGCTGGTCACATGATCCCTCCTAGGCTCCGCCTACCCCAGTCATTCTCTTTGCCGTTGTACAGGCAACATCTCCACGGAGATGGCTTAGAGTTTTTTAGTGTTTAACTGTAGTTTTTATTATTCAATCAAGAGTTTGTTATTTTGAAATAGTGCTGGCATGTACTATTTACTCAGAAACAGAAAAGACATGAAGATTTCTGTTTGTATGAGGAAAATGATTTTAGCAACCGTCACTAAAATCCATGGCTGTTCCACACAGGACTGTTGAGAGCAATTAACTTCAGTTGGGGGAACAGTGAGCAGTCTCTTGCTGCTTGAGGTATGACACATTCTAACAAGACGATGTAATGCTGGAAGCTGTCATTTTCCCTATGGGATCCGGTAAGCCATGTTTATTACGATCGTAAATAAGGGCTTCACAAGGGCTTATTAAGACTGTAGACTTTTTCTGGGCTAAATCGATTCATTATTAACACATATTTAGCCTTGAGGAATCATTTTATCTGGGTATTTTGATATAATAATATCGGCAGGCACTGTTTTAGACACCTTATTCTTAGGGGCTTTCCCAAAGCATAGGCAGAGCCTCATTTTCGCGCCGGTGTGGCGCACTTGTTTTTGAGAGGCATGGCATGCAGTCGCATGTGAGAGGAGCTCTGATACTTTGAAAAGGCTTTCTGAAGGCGTCATTTGGTATCGTATTCCCCTTTGGGCTTGGTTGGGTCTCAGCAAAGCAGATACCAGGGACTGTAAAGGGGTTAAAGTTCAAAACGGCTCCGGTTCCGTTATTTTAAGGGTTAAAGCTTCCAAATTTGGTGTGCAATACTTTTAAGGCTTTAAGACACTGTGGTGAAAATTTGGTGAATTTTGAACAATTCCTTCATGTTTTTTCGCAATTGCAGTAATAAAGTGTGTTCAGTTTAAAATTTAAAGTGACAGTAACGGTTTTATTTTAAAACGTTTTTTGTACTTTATCAAGTTTATGCCTGTTTAACATGTCTGAACTACCAGATAGACTGTGTTCTGAATGTGGGGAAGCCAGAATTCCTATTCATTTAAATAAATGTGATTTATGTGACAATGACAATGATGCCCAAGATGATTCCTCAAGTGAGGGGAGTAAGCATGGTACTGCATCATTCCCTCCTTCGTCTACACGAGTCTTGCCCACTCAGGAGGCCCCTAGTACATCTAGCGCGCCAATACTCCTTACTATGCAACAATTAACGGCTGTAATGGATAATTCTGTCAAAAACATTTTAGCCAAAATGAACACTTATCAGCGTAAGCGCGATTGCTCTGTTTTAGATACTGAAGAGCATGACGACGCTGATAATAATATTTCTGAAGGGCCCCTAACCCAGTCTGATGGGGCCAGGGAGGTTTTGTCTGAGGGAGAAATTACTGATTCAGGGAACATTTCTCAACAAGCTGAACCTGATGTGATTGCATTTAAATTTAAGTTGGAACATCTCCGCATTCTGCTTAAGGAGGTATTATCCACTCTGGATGATTGTGACAAGTTGGTCATCCCAGAGAAACTATGTAAAATGGACAAGTTCCTAGAGGTGCCGGGGCTCCCAGAAGCTTTTCCTATACCCAAGCGGGTGGCGGACATTGTTAATAAAGAATGGGAAAGGCCCGGTATTCCTTTCGTCCCTCCCCCCATATTTAAAAAATTGTTTCCTATGGTCGACCCCAGAAAGGACTTATGGCAGACAGTCCCCAAGGTCGAGGGAGCGGTTTCCACTTTAAACAAACGCACCACTATACCCATAGAGGATAGTTGTGCTTTCAAAGATCCTATGGATAAAAAATTAGAAGGTTTGCTTAAGAAAATGTTTGTTCAGCAGGGTTACCTTCTACAACCAATTTCATGCGTTGTCCCTGTCGCTACAGCCGCATGTTTCTGGTTCGATGAGCTGATAAAGGCGGTCGATAGTGATTCTCCTCCTTATGAGGAGATTATGGACAGAATCAATGCTCTCAAATTGGCTAATTCTTTCACCCTAGACGCCACTTTGCAATTGGCTAGGTTAGCGGCTAAGAATTCAGGGTTTGCTATTGTGGCGCGCAGAGCGCTTTGGTTGAAATCTTGGTCGGCTGATGCGTCTTCCAAGAACAAGCTACTTAACATTCCTTTCAAGGGGAAAACGCTGTTTGGCCCTGACTTGAAAGAGATTATCTCTGATATCACTGGGGGTAAGGGCCACGCCCTTCCTCAGGATCGGCCTTTCAAGGCAAAAAATAAACCTAATTTTCGTCCCTTTCGTAGAAACGGACCAACCCAAAGTGCTACGTCCTCTAAGCAAGAGGGTAATACTTCTCAAGCCAAGCCAGCTTGGAGACCAATGCAAGGCTGGAACAAGGGAAAGCAGGCCAAGAAACCTGCCACTGCTACCAAGACAGCATGAAATGTTGGCCCCCGATCCGGGACCGGATCTGGTGGGGGGCAGACTCTCTCTCTTCGCTCAGGCTTGGGCAAGAGATGTTCTGGATCCTTGGGCGCTAGAAATAGTCTCCCAAGGTTATCTTCTGGAATTCAAGGGACTTCCCCCAAGGGGGAGGTTCCACAGGTCTCAGTTGTCTTCAGACCACATAAAAAGACAGGCATTCTTACATTGTATAGAAGACCTGTTAAAAATGGGAGTGATTCATCCTGTTCCATTAAGAGAACAAGGGATGGGGTTCTACTCCAATCTGTTCATAGTTCCCAAAAAAGAGGGAACGTTCAGACCAATCTTAGATCTCAAGATCTTAAACAAGTTTCTCAAGGTTCCATCGTTCAAGATGGAAACCATTCGAACTATTCTTCCTTCCATCCAGGAAGGTCAATTCATGACCACGGGGGATTTAAAGGATGCGTATCTACATATTCCTATCCACAAGGAACATCATCGGTTCCTAAGGTTCGCATTCCTGGAC
This sequence comes from Bombina bombina, assembly GCF_027579735.1. Classification (NCBI taxonomy): domain Eukaryota; kingdom Metazoa; phylum Chordata; class Amphibia; order Anura; family Bombinatoridae; genus Bombina; species Bombina bombina. The sequence goes on along the minus strand of NC_069501.1, from coordinate 1,228,042,872 downwards.
AAACATTACCAGTTCGTGGCGCTTCCTTTCGGATTAGCCACTGCTCCAAGGGTTTTCACAAAGGTACTTGGGTCCCTTCTAGCTGTGCTAAGACCAAGGGGCATTGCTGTAGTACCTTACTTGGACGACATTCTGATTCAAGCGTCGTCCCTTCCTCAAGCAAAGGCTCACACGGACATTGTCCTGGCCTTTCTCAGATCTCACGGATGGAAAGTGAACGTGGAAAAGAGTTCTCTATCTCCGTCAACAAGGGTTCCCTTCTTGGGAACAATAATAGACTCCTTAGAAATGAGGATTTTCCTGACAGAGGCCAGAAAAACAAAACTTCTAGACTCTTGTCGGATACTTCATTCCGTTCCTCTTCCTTCCATAGCTCAGTGCATGGAAGTGATCGGGTTGATGGTAGCGGCAATGGACATAGTTCCTTTTGCGCGCATTCATCTAAGACCATTACAACTGTGCATGCTCAGTCAGTGGAATGGGGACTATACAGACTTGTCTCCGAAGATACAAGTAAATCAGAGGACCAGAGACTCACTCCGTTGGTGGCTGTCCTTGGACAACCTGTCACAAGGGATGACATTCCGCAGACCAGAGTGGGTCATTGTCACGACCGACGCCAGTCTGATGGGCTGGGGCGCGGTCTGGGGATCCCTGAAAGCTCAGGGTCTTTGGTCTCGGGAAGAATCTCTTCTACCGATAAATATTCTGGAACTGAGAGCGATATTCAATGCTCTCAAGGCTTGGCCTCAGCTAGCGAGGGCCAAGTTCATACGGTTTCAATCAGACAACATGACAACTGTTGCGTACATCAACCATCAGGGGGGAACAAGGAGTTCCCTAGCGATGGAAGAAGTGACCAAAATCATTCTATGGGCGGAGTCTCACTCCTGCCACCTGTCTGCTATCCACATCCCAGGAGTGGAAAATTGGGAAGCGGATTTTCTGAGTCGTCAGACATTGCATCCGGGGGAGTGGGAACTCCATCCGGAAATCTTTGCCCAAGTCACTCAGCTGTGGGGCATTCCAGACATGGATCTGATGGCCTCTCGTCAGAACTTCAAAGTTCCTTGCTACGGGTCCAGATCCAGGGATCCCAAGGCGGCTCTAGTGGATGCACTAGTAGCACCTTGGACCTTCAAACTAGCTTATGTGTTCCCGCCGTTTCCTCTCATCCCCAGGCTGGTAGCCAGGATCAATCAGGAGAGGGCGTCGGTGATCTTGATAGCTCCTGCGTGGCCACGCAGGACTTGGTATGCAGATCTGGTGAATATGTCATCGGCTCCACCTTGGAAGCTACCTTTGAGACGAGACCTTCTTGTTCAGGGTCCGTTCGAACATCCGAATCTGGTTTCACTCCAGCTGACTGCTTGGAGATTGAACGCTTGATCTTATCGAAGCGAGGGTTCTCAGATTCTGTTATCGATACTCTTGTTCAGGCCAGAAAGCCTGTAACTAGAAAGATTTACCACAAAATTTGGAAAAAATATATCTGTTGGTGTGAATCTAAAGGATTCCCTTGGGACAAGGTTAAGATTCCTAGGATTCTATCCTTCCTTCAAGAAGGATTGGAAAAAGGATTATCTGCAAGTTCCCTGAAGGGACAGATTTCTGCCTTGTCTGTGTTACTTCACAAAAAGCTGGCAGCTGTGCCAGATGTTCAAGCCTTTGTTCAGGCTCTGGTTAGAATTAAGCCTGTTTACAAACCTTTGACTCCTCCTTGGAGTCTCAATTTGGTTCTTTCAGTTCTTCAGGGGGTTCCGTTTGAACCCTTACATTCCGTTGATATTAAGTTATTATCTTGGAAAGTTTTGTTTTTAGTTGCAATTTCTTCTGCTAGAAGAGTTTCAGAATTATCTGCTCTGCAGTGTTCTCCTCCTTATCTGGTGTTCCATGCAGATAAGGTGGTTTTACGTACTAAACCTGGTTTTCTTCCAAAAGTTGTTTCTAACAAAAACATTAACCAGGAGATTATCGTACCTTCTCTGTGTCCGAAACCAGTTTCAAAGAAGGAACGATTGTTGCACAATTTGGATGTTGTTCGCGCTCTAAAATTCTATTTAGATGCTACAAAGGATTTTAGACAAACATCTTCCTTGTTTGTTGTTTATTCCGGTAAAAGGAGAGGTCAAAAAGCAACTTCTACCTCTCTTTCTTTTTGGATTAAAAGCATCATCAGATTGGCTTACGAGACTGCCGGACGGCAGCCTCCCGAAAGAATCACAGCTCATTCCACTAGGGCTGTGGCTTCCACATGGGCCTTCAAGAACGAGGCTTCTGTTGATCAGATATGTAGGGCAGCGACTTGGTCTTCACTGCACACTTTTACCAAATTTTACAAGTTTGATACTTTTGCTTCTTCTGAGGCTATTTTTGGGAGAAAGGTTTTGCAAGCCGTGGTGCCTTCCATTTAGGTGACCTGATTTGCTCCCTCCCTTCATCCGTGTCCTAAAGCTTTGGTATTGGTTCCCACAAGTAAGGATGACGCCGTGGACCGGACACACCAATGTTGGAGAAAACAGAATTTATGTTTACCTGATAAATTACTTTCTCCAACGGTGTGTCCGGTCCACGGCCCGCCCTGGTTTTTTTAATCAGGTCTGATAATTTATTTTCTTAACTACAGTCACCACGGTACCATATGGTTTCTCCTATGCAAATATTCCTCCTTAACGTCGGTCGAATGACTGGGGTAGGCGGAGCCTAGGAGGGATCATGTGACCAGCTTTGCTGGGCTCTTTGCCATTTCCTGTTGGGGAAGAGAATATCCCACAAGTAAGGATGACGCCGTGGACCGGACACACCGTTGGAGAAAGTAATTTATCAGGTAAACATAAATTCTGTTTTTTACCTCTGTGATTACCTTATATCTAAGCCTCTGCAGACTACCCCTTTATTTCAGTTCTTTTGACAGACAGCAATTTAGCCAATCAGTGCTGACTTATAAATAACTCCACAAGAGTGAGCACAATGGTATCTATATGGCACACATGAACTAGCGCTCTAGTTGCTTATAGCATATAAGCATATGCTGTAGAAACAGTAATAATGAGTAATAATATCTAGAAAGAAGATCTGCAATGTATTTGTATCTCTGAAGCACTCTGTGAGCTATAAGCATTGTGACCAGTGTATGTCAGACAAGAGCAGAATCATCTCTGAGCTATAAGCATTGTGACCTGTGTATGTCAGACAAGAGCAGAATCATCTCTGTGAGCTATAAGCATTGTGACCAGTGTATGTCAGACAAGAGCAGAATCATCTCTGTGAGCTATAAGCATTGTGACCAGTGTATGTCAGACACAAGCAGAATCATCTCTGTGAGCTATAAGCATTGTGACCAGTGTATGTCAGACAAGAGCAGAATCATCTCTGAGCTATAAGCATTGTGACCAGTGTATGTCAGACAAGAGCAGAATCATCTCTGTGAGCTATAAGCATTGTGACCAGTGTATGTCAGACACAAGCAGAATCATCTCTGTGAGCTATAAGCATTGTGACCAGTGTATGTCAGACAAGAGCAGAATCATCTCTGTGAGCTATAAGCATTGTGACCAGTGTATGTCAGACACAAGCAGAATCATCTCTGTGAGCTATAAGCATTGTGACCAGTGTATGTCAGACAAGAGCAGAATCATCTCTGTGAGCTATAAGCATTGTGACCAGTGTATGTCAGACACACGCAGAATCATCTCTGTGAGCTATAAGCATTGTGACCAGTGTATGTCAGACAAGAGCAGAATCATCTCTGTGAGCTATAAGCATTGTGACCAGTGTATGTCAGACAAGAGCAGAATCATCTCTGTGAGCTATAAGCATTGTGACCAGTGTATGTCAGACAAGAGCAGAATCATCTCTGTGAGCTATAAGCATTGTGACCAGTGTATGTCAGACAAGAGCAGAATCATCTCTGAGCTATAAGCATTGTGACCAGTGTATGTCAGACAAGGGCAGAATCATCTCTGTGAGCTATAAGCATTGTGACCAGTGTATGTCAGACAAGGGCAGAATCATCTCTGTGAGCTATAAGCATTGTGACCAGTGTATGTCAGACAAGAGCAGAATCATCTCTGTGAGCTATAAGCATTCTGACCAGTGTATGTCAGACAAGACCAGAATCATCTCTGTGAGCTATAAGCATTGTGACCAGTGTATGTCAGACACAAGCAGAATCATCTCTGTGAGCTATAAGCATTGTGACCTGTGTATGTCAGACAAGAGCAGAATCATCTCTGTGAGCTATAAGCATTGTGACCAGTGTATGTCAGACACAAGCAGAATCATCTCTGTGAGCTATAAGCATTGTGACCAGTGTATGTCAGACAAGAGCAGAATCATCTCTGAGCTATAAGCATTGTGACCTGTGTATGTCAGACAAGAGCAGAATCATCTCTGTGAGCTATAAGCATTGTGACCAGTGTATGTCAGACAAGAGCAGAATCATCTCTGTGAGCTATAAGCATTGTGACCTGTGTATGTCAGACACAAGCAGAATCATCTCTGTGAGCTATAAGCATTGTGACCAGTATATGTCAGACACAAGCAGAATCATCTCTGTGAGCTATAAGCATTGTGACCAGTGTATGTCAGACACAAGCAGAATCAACACTGTGAGCTATAAGCATTGTGACCTGTGTATGTCAGACAAGAGCAGAATCATCTCTGTGAGCTATAAGCATTGTGACCAGTGTATGTCAGACACAAGCAGAATCATCTCTGAGCTATAAGCATTGTGACCTGTGTATGTCAGACAAGAGCAGAATCATCTCTGTGAGCTATAAGCATTGTGACCAGTGTATGTCAGACAAGAGCAGAATTATCTCTGTGAGCTATAAGCATTGTGACCAGTGTATGTCAGACAAGAGCAGAATCATCTCTGTGAGCTATAAGCATTGTGACCAGTGTATGTCAGACACAAGCAGAATCATCTGTGAGCTATAAGCATTGTGACCAGTATATGTCAGACACAAGCAGAATCATCTCTGTGAGCTATAAGCATTGTGACCAGTATATGTCAGACAAGAGCAGAATCATCTCTGTGAGCTATAAGCATTGTGACCAGTGTATGTCAGACAAGAGCAGAATCATCTCTGTGAGCTATAAGCATTGTGACCAGTGTATGTCAGACACAAGCAGAATCATCTCTGTGAGCTATAAGCATTGTGACCAGTGTATGTCAGACACAAGCAGAATCATCTCTGTGAGCTATAAGCATTGTGACCAGTGTATGTCAGACAAGAGCAGAATCATCTCTGTGAGCTATAAGCATTGTGACCAGTGTATGTCAGACACAAGCAGAATCATCTCTGTGAGTTATAAGCATTGTGACCAGTATATGTCAGACACAAGCAGAATCATCTCTGTGAGCTATAAGCATTGTGACCAGTGTATGTCAGACACAAGCAGAATCATCTCTGTGAGCTATAAGCATTTTGACCAGTATATGTCAGACAAGAGCAGAATCATCTCTGTGAGCTATAAGCATTGTGACCAGTGTATGTCAGACAAGAGCAGAATCATCTCTGTGAGCTATAAGCATTGTGACCAGTGTATGTCAGACACGAGCAGAATCTTCCTATAACATAACAGTTCGATCCCATATGAAGAGAAAATCCAACAACAACAGATCACTCCTTTCCTACAAACAACTATACAATAATCATTTACATTAATACTATTGACCTCTTTTCATATTATTTTCCCCACTCTTAACATTTGTCAATGATGCTGGTTAATAAAGAATCATCTCTGTGAGCTATAAGCATTGTGACCAGTGTATGTCAGACAAGAGCAGAATCATCTCTGTGAGCTATAAGCATTGTGACCAGTGTATGTCAGACACACGCAGAATCATCTCTGTGAGCTATAAGCATTGTGACCAGTGTATGTCAGACAAGGGCAGAATCATCTCTGTGAGCTATAAGCATTGTGACCAGTGTATGTCAGACAAGGGCAGAATCATCTCTGTGAGCTATAAGCATTGTGACCAGTGTATGTCGGACACAAGCAGAATCATCTCTGTGAGCTATAAGCATTGTGACCAGTGTATGTCAGACAAGAGCAGAATCATCTCTGTGAGCTATAAGCATTGTGACCAGTGTATGTCAGACAAGAGCAGAATCATCTCTGTGAGCTATAAGCATTGTGACCAGTGTATGTCAGACAAGAGCAGAATCATCTCTGAGCTATAAGCATTGTGACCAGTGTATGTCAGACAAGGGCAGAATCATCTCTGTGAGCTATAAGCATTGTGACCAGTGTATGTCAGACAAGGGCAGAATCATCTCTGTGAGCTATAAGCATTGTGACCAGTGTATGTCAGACACAAGCAGAATCATCTGTGAGCTATAAGCATTGTGACCAGTATATGTCAGACACAAGCAGAATCATCTCTGTGAGCTATAAGCATTGTGACCAGTGTATGTCAGACAAGAGCAGAATCATCTCTGTGAGCTATAAGCATTGTGACCAGTGTATGTCAGACACAAGCAGAATCATCTCTGTGAGCTATAAGCATTGTGACCAGTGTATGTCAGACACAAGCAGAATCATCTCTGTGAGCTATAAGCATTGTGACCAGTGTATGTCAGACAAGAGCAGAATCATCTCTGTGAGCTATAAGCATTGTGACCAGTGTATGTCAGACACAAGCAGAATCATCTCTGTGAGTTATAAGCATTGTGACCAGTATATGTCAGACACAAGCAGAATCATCTCTGTGAGCTATAAGCATTGTGACCAGTGTATGTCAGACACAAGCAGAATCATCTCTGTGAGCTATAAGCATTTTGACCAGTATATGTCAGACAAGAGCAGAATCATCTCTGTGAGCTATAAGCATTGTGACCAGTGTATGTCAGACAAGAGCAGAATCATCTCTGTGAGCTATAAGCATTGTGACCAGTGTATGTCAGACAAGAGCAGAATCATCTCTGTGAGCTATAAGCATTGTGACCAGTGTATGTCAGACACGAGCAGAATCTTCCTATAACATAACAGTTCGATCCCATATGAAGAGAAAATCCAACAACAACAGATCACTCCTTTCCTACAAACAACTATACAATAATCATTTACATTAATACTATTGACCTCTTTTCATATTATTTCCCCCACTCTTAACATTTGTCAATGATGCTGGTTAATAAAGAATCATCTCTGTGAGCTATAAGCATTGTGACCAGTGTATGTCAGACAAGAGCAGAATCATCTCTGTGAGCTATAAGCATTGTGACCAGTGTATGTCAGACACACGCAGAATCATCTCTGTGAGCTATAAGCATTGTGACCAGTGTATGTCAGACAAGGGCAGAATCATCTCTGTGAGCTATAAGCATTGTGACCAGTGTATGTCAGACAAGGGCAGAATCATCTCTGTGAGCTATAAGCATTGTGACCAGTGTATGTCAGACACAAGCAGAATCATCTCTGTGAGCTATAAGCATTGTGACCAGTGTATGTCAGACAAGAGCAGAATCATCTCTGTGAGCTATAAGCATTGTGACCAGTGTATGTCAGACAAGAGCAGAATCATCTCTGTGAGCTATAAGCATTGTGACCAGTGTATGTCAGACAAGAGCAGAATCATCTCTGAGCTATAAGCATTGTGACCAGTGTATGTCAGACAAGGGCAGAATCATCTCTGTGAGCTATAAGCATTGTGACCAGTGTATGTCAGACAAGGGCAGAATCATCTCTGTGAGCTATAAGCATTGTGACCAGTGTATGTCAGACAAGAGCAGAATCATCTCTGTGAGCTATAAGCATTGTGACCAGTGTATGTCAGACAAGAGCAGAATCATCTCTGTGAGCTATAAGCATTCTGACCAGTGTATGTCAGACAAGACCAGAATCATCTCTGTGAGCTATAAGCATTGTGACCAGTGTATGTCAGACACAAGCAGAATCATCTCTGTGAGCTATAAGCATTGTGACCAGTGTATGTCAGACACAAGCAGAATCATCTCTGTGAGCTATAAGCATTGTGACCAGTGTATGTCAGACACGAGCAGAATCATCTCTGTGAGCTATAAGCATTGTGACCAGTGTATGTCAGACAAGAACAGAATCATCTCTGTGAGCTATAAGCATTGTGACCAGTGTATGTCAGACAAGGGCATAATCATCTCTGTGAGCTATAAGCATTGTGACCAGTGTATGTCAGACACAAGCAGAATCATCTCTGTGAGCTATAAGCATTGTGACCTGTGTATGTCAGACACAAGCAGAATCATCTCTGTGAGCTATAAGCATTGTGACCAGTGTATGTCAGACAAGAGCAGAATCATCTCTGTGAGCTTAGCTATAAGCATTGTGACCTGTGTATGTCAGACAAGAGCAGAATCATCTCTGTGAGCTATAAGCATTGTGACCTGTGTATGTCAGACAAGAACAGAATCATCTCTGTGAGCTATAAGCATTGTGACCAGTGTATGTCAGACACAAGCAGAATCATCTCTGTGAGCTATAAGCATTGTGACCAGTATATGTCAGACAAGGGCAGAATCATCTCTGTGAGCTATAAGCATTGTGACCAGTGTATGTCAGACAAGAGCAGAATCATCTCTGTGAGCTATAAGCATTGTGACCAGTGTATGTCAGACAAGGGCAGAATCATCTCTCTGAGCTATAAGCATTGTGACCAGTGTATGTCAGACAAGAGCAGAATCATCTCTGTGAGCTATAAGCATTGTGACCAGTGTATGTCAGACAAGAGCAGAATCATCTCTGTGAGCTATAAGCATTGTGACCAGTGTATGTCAGACACAAGCAGAATCATCTCTGTGAGCTATAAGCATTGTGACCAGTGTATGTCAGACACAAGCAGAATCATCTCTGTGAGCTATAAGCATTGTGACCAGTGTATGTCAGACACAAGCAGAATCATCTCTGTGAGCTATAAGCATTGTGACCAGTGTATGTCAGACAAGGGCAGAATCATCTCTGTGAGCTATAAGCATTGTGACCAGTGTATGTCAGACAAGAGCAGAATCATCTCTGTGAGCTATAAGCATTGTGACCAGTGTATGTCAGACACAAGCAGAATCATCTCTGTGAGCTATAAGCATTGTGACCAGTGTATGTCAGACAAGAGCAGAATCATCTCTGAGCTATAAGCATTGTGACCAGTGTATGTCAGACAAGAGCAGAATTATCTCTGTGAGCTATAAGCATTGTGACCAGTGTATGTCAGACAAGAGCAGAATCATCTCTGAGCTATAAGCATTGTGACCAGTGTATGTCAGACACAAGCAGAATCATCTCTGTGAGCTATAAGCATTGTGACCAGTGTATGTCAGACAAGAGCAGAATCATCTCTGTGAGCTATAAGCATTGTGACCAGTGTATGTCAGACAAGAGCAGAATCATCTCTGTGAGCTATAAGCATTGTGACCAGTGTATGTCAGACACAAGCAGAATCATCTCTGTGAGCTATAAGCATTGTGACCAGTGTATGTCAGACACGAGCAGAATCATCTATGTGAGCTATAAGCATTGTGACCAGTGTATGTCAGACACAAGCAGAATCATCTCTGTGAGCTATAAGCATTGTGACCAGTGTATGTCAGACAAGAGCAGAATCATCTCTGTGAGCTATAAGCATTGTGACCAGTGTATGTCAGACAAGAGCAGAATCATCTCTGTGAGCTATAAGCATTGTGACCAGTGTATGTCAGACACAAGCAGAATCATCTCTGTGAGCTATAAGCATTGTGACCAGTGTATGTCAGACAAGAGCAGAATCATCTCTGAGCTATAAGCATTGTGACCAGTGTATGTCAGACACAAGCAGAATCATCTCTGTGAGCTATAAGCATTCTGACCAGTGTATGTCAGACAAGAGCAGAATCATCTCTGTGAGCTATAAGCATTGTGACCAGTGTATGTCAGACACAAGCAGAATCATCTCTGTGAGCTATAAGCATTGTGACCAGTGTATGTCAGACAAGAGCAGAATCATCTCTGAGCTATAAGCATTGTGACCAGTGTATGTCAGACAAGAGCAGAATCATCTCTGTGAGCTATAAGCATTGTGACCAGTGTATGTCAGACACAAGCAGAATCATCTCTGTGAGCTATAAGCATTGTGACCAGTGTATGTCAGACAAGAGCAGAATCATCTCTGTGAGCTATAAGCATTGTGACCAGTGTATGTCAGACACAAGCAGAATCATCTCTGTGAGCTATAAGCATTGTGACCAGTGTATGTCAGACAAGAGCAGAATCATCTCTGTGAGCTATAAGCATTGTGACCAGTGTATGTCAGACACACGCAGAATCATCTCTGTGAGCTATAAGCATTGTGACCAGTGTATGTCAGACAAGGGCAGAATCATCTCTGTGAGCTATAAGCATTGTGACCAGTGTATGTCAGACAAGGGCAGAATCATCTCTGTGAGCTATAAGCATTGTGACCAGTGTATGTCGGACACAAGCAGAATCATCTCTGTGAGCTATAAGCATTGTGACCAGTGTATGTCAGACAAGAGCAGAATCATCTCTGTGAGCTATAAGCATTGTGACCAGTGTATGTCAGACAAGAGCAGAATCATCTCTGTGAGCTATAAGCATTGTGACCAGTGTATGTCAGACAAGGGCAGAATCATCTCTGTGAGCTATAAGCATTGTGACCAGTGTATGTCAGACACGAGCAGAATCATCTCTGTGAGCTATAAGCATTGTGACCAGTGTATGTCAGACAAGAGCAGAATCATTTCTGTGAGCTATAAGCATTGTGACCAGTGTATGTCAGACAAGAGCAGAATCATCTCTGAGCTATAAGCATTGTGACCAGTGTATGTCAGACAAGGGCAGAATCATCTCTGTGAGCTATAAGCATTGTGACCAGTGTATGTCAGACAAGGGCAGAATCATCTCTGTGAGCTATAAGCATTGTGACCAGTGTATGTCAGACAAGAGCAGAATCATCTCTGTGAGCTATAAGCATTGTGACCAGTGTATGTCAGACAAGAGCAGAATCATCTCTGTGAGCTATAAGCATTCTGACCAGTGTATGTCAGACAAGACCAGAATCATCTCTGTGAGCTATAAGCATTGTGACCAGTGTATGTCAGACACAAGCAGAATCATCTCTGAGCTATAAGCATTGTGACCTGTGTATGTCAGACAAGAGCAGAATCATCTCTGTGAGCTATAAGCATTGTGACCAGTGTATGTCAGACAAGAGCAGAATCATCTCTGTGAGCTATAAGCATTGTGACCTGTGTATGTCAGACACAAGCAGAATCATCTCTGTGAGCTATAAGCATTGTGACCAGTATATGTCAGACACAAGCAGAATCATCTCTGTGAGCTATAAGCATTGTGACCAGTGTATGTCAGACAAGAGCAGAATCATCTCTGAGCTATAAGCATTGTGACCTGTGTATGTCAGACAAGAGCAGAATCATCTCTGTGAGCTATAAGCATTGTGACCAGTGTATGTCAGACACAAGCAGAATCATCTCTGAGCTATAAGCATTGTGACCTGTGTATGTCAGACAAGAGCAGAATCATCTCTGTGAGCTATAAGCATTGTGACCAGTGTATGTCAGACAAGAGCAGAATTATCTCTGTGAGCTATAAGCATTGTGACCAGTGTATGTCAGACAAGAGCAGAATCATCTCTGTGAGCTATAAGCATTGTGACCAGTGTATGTCAGACACAAGCAGAATCATCTCTGTGAGCTATAAGCATTGTGACCAGTATATGTCAGACAAGAGCAGAATCATCTCTGTGAGCTATAAGCATTGTGACCAGTGTATGTCAGACAAGAGCAGAATCATCTCTGTGAGCTATAAGCATTGTGACCAGTGTATGTCAGACAAGAGCAGAATCATCTCTGAGCTATAAGCATTGTGACCAGTGTATGTCAGACAAGGGCAGAATCATCTCTGTGAGCTATAAGCATTGTGACCAGTGTATGTCAGACAAGGGCAGAATCATCTCTGTGAGCTATAAGCATTGTGACCAGTGTATGTCAGACAAGAGCAGAATCATCTCTGTGAGCTATAAGCATTGTGACCAGTGTATGTCAGACAAGAGCAGAATCATCTCTGTGAGCTATAAGCATTCTGACCAGTGTATGTCAGACAAGACCAGAATCATCTCTGTGAGCTATAAGCATTGTGACCAGTGTATGTCAGACACAAGCAGAATCATCTCTGTGAGCTATAAACATTGTGACCTGTGTATGTCAGACAAGAGCAGAATCATCTCTGTGAGCTATAAGCATTGTGACCAGTGTATGTCAGACACAAGCAGAATCATCTCTGTGAGCTATAAGCATTGTGACCAGTGTATGTCAGACAAGAGCAGAATCATCTCTGAGCTATAAGCATTGTGACCTGTGTATGTCAGACAAGAGCAGAATCATCTCTGTGAGCTATAAGCATTGTGACCAGTGTATGTCAGACAAGAGCAGAATCATCTCTGTGAGCTATAAGCATTGTGACCTGTGTATGTCAGACACAAGCAGAATCATCTCTGTGAGCTATAAGCATTGTGACCAGTATATGTCAGACACAAGCAGAATCATCTCTGTGAGCTATAAGCATTGTGACCAGTGTATGTCAGACAAGAGCAGAATCATCTCTGAGCTATAAGCATTGTGACCTGTGTATGTCAGACAAGAGCAGAATCATCTCTGTGAGCTATAAGCATTGTGACCAGTGTATGTCAGACAAGAGCAGAATCATCTCTGTGAGCTATAAGCATTGTGACCTGTGTATGTCAGACACAAGCAGAATCATCTCTGAGCTATAAGCATTGTGACCTGTGTATGTCAGACAAGAGCAGAATCATCTCTGTGAGCTATAAGCATTGTGACCAGTGTATGTCAGACAAGAGCAGAATCATCTCTGTGAGCTATAAGCATTGTGACCAGTGTATGTCAGACACAAGCAGAATCATCTCTGTGAGCTATAAGCATTGTGACCAGTGTATGTCAGACACAAGCAGAATCATCTCTGTGAGCTATAAGCATTGTGACCAGTGTATGTCAGACACAAGCAGAATCATCTCTGTGAGCTATAAGCATTGTGACCAGTGTATGTCAGACAAGAGCAGAATCATCTCTGTGAGCTATAAGCATTGTGACCAGTGTATGTCAGACACAAGCAGAATCATCTCTGTGAGCTATAAGCATTGTGACCAGTGTATGTCAGACACAAGCAGAATCATCTCTGTGAGCTATAAGCATTGTGACCAGTGTATGTCAGACACAAGCAGAATCATCTCTGTGAGCTATAAGCATTGTGACCAGTGTATGTCAGACACAAGCAGAATCATCTCTGTGAGCTATAAGCATTTTGACCAGTATATGTCAGACAAGAGCAGAATCATCTCTGTGAGCTATAAGCATTGTGACCAGTGTATGTCAGACAAGAGCAGAATCATCTCTGTGAGCTATAAGCATTGTGACCAGTGTATGTCAGACAAGAGCAGAATCATCTCTGTGAGCTATAAGCATTGTGACCAGTGTATGTCAGACACGAGCAGAATCTTCCTATAACATAACAGTTCGATCCCATATGAAGAGAAAATCCAACAACAACAGATCACTCCTTTCCTACAAACAACTATACAATAATCATTTACATTAATACTATTGACCTCTTTTCATATTATTTCCCCCACTCTTAACATTTGTCAATGATGCTGGTTAATAAAGTAATCAAAAGTTCACTGGGCAAGTCCCTTTTGGCTGATATAAAATCACCCATCCCTGTCAGGATCTGACCATTACTCTACAAGAAACTATTAAGCTTTGAATGCCATTTAGTGCTGCCCTCTTCTCCCCGTCCCTTTAAAGGGACATGAAATTAAAATTTCTTTCTTTCATGGATCAGGTAGAACATAACATTTTAAACAACTTTCTTTTTAAATTCTAGTTTGCTTCATTCTCTTTGTCTCCTATGTTGAAGAAGCAGCAATGCACTATTAGGAGCTAGCTGAACATTGGGGGAGTCCATAACATGAGGCATATATGTGCAGCCACCAATCAGCAGCTCCTGCGCCTACTTAGGTATGCTTTTCAACAAAGGATACCAAGAGAAAAAATAGATAATAGAAGTAAATTGGAAAGTTGTTTAAAATAACATGCTCTTTCTGAATCTTGAAATAAAAAAATTGGGCTTCATGTCTTTTAATCAATATAAGGTATGCAAGTCATGATGATGAGGTACACTGTATAGTGAATGTTATTGCAGCATTGTATAGCCCTCATTTGTAGTAGTCAACGATACTGCTTAAAGGGACAGTCTACTCCAGAATGTTTAAAAAGATAATCCCTTTATTAACCATTCCCCAGTTTAGCATAACCAACAGTTATATTAATGTACTTTTTCTCTGTGTTTACATTGCATCTAAGCCTCTGCTACCTTATTTCAGTTCTTTTGACAGACTTGTATTTTAGCCAATCAATGCAGACTCATAAATAACTCCATGCAGCACAATGTTATCTTTATGGCACACATGAACTAGCATTGTCTAGCTGTGAAAAACTGTCAATATGCACTGAAATAAGAGGTGGCCTTCAAGTGCTTTGAAATTAGCATATGAGCTTACCTAGGTTTAGCTTTTAACAAAGAATACCAAGAGAACAAGCACATTTCATGAGAATAGTAAATTGGAAAGTTGTTTAAAATGACATGCTCTATCTGAATCATGAAACTTTCATTTTGATTAGACTGTCCCTTTAAGGGTATGTGGAAGTGTGTATATGTAAGAGTTACAGGTTAGAGGAGCAGATCCAGCTGTTCAATCTCTTGGGTCTCATCAGCATGCATTTGGTCTCTGTCTTGGAGGTGTGCGGAACACACTGCACAGACACCCAGATCAGTGATTGTAGACAAATGTCATTTCAAAACTCTAATTTTACAGTGCGGTAATTCAAAATCAGCCTCACTCTGGTTAAACATTCAGTAGAAAAAGCTGTCGGAGGATTCTTGTTTATTGTGAATAGGAAGAAGCTAAATATACTTTGTAATATCCCATATTGAACGTGGGAACTAAAACTTCTATCCTGCAGAGGTTGTGTGGTGCTGTTTTTTGGGAATCCTGGTCTGTTAAACAAAAGTGTTTCTGGCATTTTAATTTACTATTTATATTCAGTAAATAAAGAGTACTGATGTAGTACAACGTTTCTATTTACCAAGTTAAATGCTGAAAAAGAGAGAGATTCAGTTTACTGGAAGAACGTTTGTGCTTGTTGACAAGGCAAGTGCCACTTAGTGTGCAGTCTTTTAGCTCACTGTGCCTTTTGCAGAAGAGAAATGTCCTGTAGCACAATAGTCTCATCCTGCCAAAAGACAGTTCAGCCCTGAAATACCAGGCAATTCTCTGAACGAGGGAAAACAACCAACCCCAGACGTACGTTTCAGCACTCTATGATCATTTTCAAGTTACAAGTGGTTTAGAAAACAAATATGTTAAACCACAGAAAAGTAAATTGTAGTTTAGGACCAATGCTTGTATCCTCATTTTCAGTAAATCTTAATCCAAACTTTGTATGGTTTGATAATTGGATCTTTATGTAAGTTTTTCATTATTCTGGTCTCTTAACCAGACATACTTGAGAAACAGAGAAGGGCAAGATTTTATGATTTTTAAGACACATTAATAGATTCTTCCTCTCTGTGTAATCTATCATATTTTTATGAGCTCTTCAGAATAATCACGCTCTGTTGTTTTAAAGAATATACTAAAAGACCATCATTGGCAGCGATTAATATGTCATCATCTACGCATCTAGTAAATCCAAGTTGTGACTAGATGAAATGAACGTTAATGCAGTCTATAAACTCTCTATCGTATATTGTTACAGTTTTATTTCTCCGGTTGGATCCATGAAGGCCATATGTTCTTGGCGTACTTTAGTTTAGAGTCAAAATGTTGTGTACAGAATGTACTATATACTGTAATCTCATTCAGATAGATCCACTTACTACACTAATGCATATAGCATATTTTATTCTTATTTTTTTGTGTTGACGAAGAAACATTTTGTTGTTTTCTAAAAAAAAAGCACTGTAGTCACCAGTAGGCATGGGCAGAAATGTGGCATTCGTTATAAAAATGAATACCGAATAAGTCTGCGGGTTTTATCATTTAGCTAGTTTTAGCAGAAGATTTATTAGAGTCCTTGCAAATCCACAACATTATATGTGCTGCTTAATCAGTAATAGGCCCTTGATGGCCAATATGATTTTTAGGCAGAATAGTCCTAGAGCAGGGGGTTTCAAACCTGGCCTCCCTAACAGGCCAGGCTTCCAGGATATCTGAACTGGGGCACAGATGAAATAATCAGCTGATTAATAAACATGGTTATAAACCTGCTCTCGCCCAATTTAATAAAAAAAAATCAGGCCTGTTAGGGAGGCCTGAGGAAAGATTTTAAAAACCCTGTTCTAAAGGGAGTACTTGAAACTAATTGACTGAAAGGGAAACTATGGCTATGCATTAAAAATGTATATTTAAAAAATTATCTTTAAAATGTAAGAAAAAAAGTTTAAAGTGTAATAAATTAGAGAAAGTGTAAAGACAACGTAACATAATGAAATGATAATAAAATATGTATGCAAGTCATAATACATAGGTTTAGTGTACTCCTTCCAGAATGTGTATTGCAAACGCATGTGTATGGGGTGCATCTGTTCTTTAAAGGGACTATCTACTCCCAGAATTTTCTTTCATGTAATTGGCAAGAGTCCATGAGCTAGTGACGTATGGGATATACAATCCTACCATGAGGGGTAAAGTTTCCCAAACCTCAAAATGCCTATAAATACACCCCTCACCACACCCACAATTCAGTTTTACAAACTTTGCCTCCTATGGAGGTGGTGAAGTAAGTTTGTGCTAAGATTTCTACGTTGATATGCGCTTCTCAGCATTTTGAAGCCCGATTCCTCTCAGAGTACAGTGAATGTCAGAGGGATGTGAAAGGAGTATCTATCACCTATTGAATGGTGATAGATACTATTGGTCGTAAAGATTCATCTCCTACCTCCCTTTTTCAGATCGACGATATACTCTCATATTCCATTAACTGTTCTGATAACCTTTTCAGTACTGGTTTGGCTATCTGCTATATGTGGATGGGTGTCTTTCGGTAAGTATATTTTCATTACTTAAGAGAGACTCAGCAATGGTTTGGCACTTTATGTATTAATATAAAGTTCTAAATATATGTATTGTACTTATATTTGCCATGAGTCAGGTTTATGTATATTTCCTTTTGCAGACTATCAGTTTAATATTTGGGAAAAAACATATTTAGGAAAATATTTTTCTTACCTGGGGTTTAGTCTTTTTTTTTTTTTTTTTTTTTTTTCAAATTGACTGCTTTTTCATTAAATTTTCGCGGGCAAAATTAGGCTTGTGAGGTGCAAAATGCTGATGTTTATTGCGTCATTCTTGGCGTGAGAATTTTTTTGGTGCGAAGGTACGTCCGGTGACGCAAGTTCATTTTCGAGTTCCTTGCACAAGGTTGCGTCTGCAGTGATGCGTGTGTGTCATTTCCGGATGGGCTATGCTGTTGGAATTTTTTCCCCATTCCTGAAACTGCCATATAAGGAAATTGATATTTTACTTTATATGTTGCTTTTTCTCTTACATTTGCAAGATATCTCAATCTGATCCTGTCTCAGAAACCACTGTTGGAACCCTGCTGCCTGATAACAGTTCTACCAAAGCTAAGTGTATCTGTTGTAAATTTTAGGAGATTATATCTCCAGCTGTGGTATGTAATAGTTTTCATACCACAGGTAAGCATAAATTTCCTTTTTTTGCCTCGGGATAAAAGATCCAAGGGTAAATCTAAAGCTTCTAATTGTTTTCGTTCTTTCCGACAGAATAAGGAACAGTAAACCAATCCTTCCCTAAAGACTCTGGTTCCAATTGGTAACCTTCAAGTTGGAATATATCCAAGCCTTTTAAGAAACCAAAGCCAGCCCCCAAGTCTGCATGAAGGTGCAGCCCTCAATCCAGTTCAGTTGGTGGGGGGCAGATTGAAATTATTCCAAGACTTTTGGGCAGATTCTGTTCAAAATCAGTGGATTCAGAGTATTGTCTCTCAAGGGTATCGAATAGGATTCAGAGTAAGACCTCCTGTGAGAAGATTCCAGTAAATCCGGTGAAGGCTCAGGGTTTTCTGAAGTGTGTTTCAGATCTAGAGCTTTCAGGGGTAATCATACCAGTTCTGTTTCCGGAACAGGGTCTGGGGTTTCATTCAAATCTATTCATTGTCCCAAAGACAGAAAATTAATTCAGGCCAGTTTTGGATCTGAAGTTTTTGAATCGTTTTGTAAGTCCCAACTTTCAAAATGGTGACTATAAGGACTATTCTGCCTTTTGTTCAGCAAGGTCATTATATGTCCATGATAGACTTACAGGATGCATATCTTCACATTCCGATTCATCCAGACCACTATCTGTTTCTGAGATTCTCTTTTCTAGACAAGCATGACCAATTTGTTGCTCTTCCATTTGGCCTAGTGACAGCTCTAAGGATCTTTTCGAAAGTTCTCGGTGCCCTTTTATCTGTAATCAGAGAACAGGGTATTGCGGTGTTTCCTTATTTGGACGATATATTGGAACTAGCTCAGTCTTTACATTTAGCTGAATCTCACACGAATCAACTAGTGTTGTTTCTTCAAAGTCATGGTTGGAGGATCAGTTTACCAAAGAGTTTCTTGATTCCATAGACAAGGGTCACCTTTTTAGGTTTCCAGATAGATTCAGTATCCATGACTCTGTCTTTAACAGACAAGAGATGAATGAAATTGATTTCAGCTTGTCGAAACCTTCAGTCGCAATCATTCCCTTCAGTGGCTATGTGCATGGAAGTTTTAGGTCTCATGACTGCAGTATCGGACGAGATCCCCTTTGCTCGTTTTCATATGAGACCTCTACAGCTTTGCATGCTGAATCAATGGTGCAGGGATTATTCTTGGATATCACAATTGATATCCTTCAATCCAAACACTCATTTCTCTCTGACTTGGTGGTTAAAACATCATCGTATAATTCAGGGGGCCTTTTTTGTTCGTCCTATCTGGACTGTAATCACAACAGATGCAAGTCTTTCAGGTTGGGGAGCTGTCTGGGGATCTCTGACAGCACAAGGGGTTTGGAAACCTCAAGAGGCGAGGTTACCAATCAATATTTTAGAACTCTGTGCTATTTTTAGGGCTCTTCAGGTTTGGCCTCTGTTAAAGAGAGAACCATTCATTTGTTTTTTGACGGACAATATCACAACTGTGGCATATGTCAATCATCAGGGTGGGACTTGCAGTCCCCTGGCTATGAAAGAAGTATCTCGGATACTTTCTTGGGCGAAATCCAGCTCTTGTCTAATTTATGCGGTGCATTTCCCAGGTGTAGACAATTGGGAAGCGGATTATCTCAGCTGTTAGGCCTTACATCCGGGGGAGTGGTCTATCCATCCAGATGTATTTTGTCAGATTTTACAGATGTGGGGTCTTCCAGAAATAGATCTGATGGCTTCCCATCTAAACAAGAAACTTCCCAGGTACCTATCCAGGTCCAGGGATCCTCAGGCGGAGATGGAGATATTAAACTACTTTCTTGGAAAGTGTTGTTGCTTTTGGCTATCTCTTCAGCTAGAAGAGTTTCCAAATTGTCTGCTCTCTCTTGTGAGTCTCCTTTTCTGATTTTTCATCAGGATATGGCTGTTTTGCGGACTTCGTTTAAATTTCTTACTAAAGTTGAGAATTCTAACAACACCAATAGGGAAATTGTTGTTCTTTCTTTATGTCCTAATCCTAAGAATTCTCTTGAGAGATCCTTACATTCTTTGGATGTTGTAAGAGCTTTGAAATATTATGTTGAAGCTACTAAAGATTTCAGGAAGACTTCTAGTCTATTGTCTTCTCTGGGTCTAGGAAAGGTCAGAAAGCTTCTGCCATTTCTTTGGCATCTTGGTTAAAGCTTTTGATTCATAAGGCTTATTTGGAGGCGGGTCAGTCCCCACCTCAGAGGATCACAGCTCATTACTAGATTACTACTAGATCAGTCTCCACTTCTTGGTCTTTTAAGATTGAAGCTTCAGTTGATCAGATTTGCAAAGCAGCAATTTGGTCGTCTTTGCATACATTTACTAAATTTTACCATTTTGATGTATTTGCTTCTTATGAAGACGTTTTGGTAGAAAAGTTCTTCAGGCAGCTCTTTCAGTTTGATTCGTCTGCTTATGTTTTAAGTTTTATTTCTTTATTTATGAGAAAAACTTTTTTTTTTTTGTGGATTTAATTTTTTCAGTGGAAAATGGCTGTTTTTATTTTATGCCTCCCTTTCTAGTGACTCTTCTGTGGACTTCCACATCTTGGATATTTCTATCCCATACGTCACTAGCTCATGGACTGATAAATTAATTTCTTTCATATTCGCAAGAGTCCATGAGACCCACCATTTTTATGGTGGTTATGATTTTTTTTTTATAAAAGCACAATTATATTTCCAATTCCTCTTTTTGTATGCTTTTCTACTCCTTATTTTATCACCCCACTACTTGGCTATTTGTTAAACTGAATTGTGGGTGTGGTGAGGGGCGTATTTATAGGCATTTTGAGGTTTGGGAAACTTTGCCCCTCCTGGTAGGATTGTATATCCCATACGTCACTAGCTCATGGACTCTTGCCAATATGAAAGAAATTAATTTATCAGGTAAGTTCTTACATAATTTATTTTTTCTAACAACTATGCTACCCCTTTGATAGAAAACCAGAGTTGGTTACTCTGTTTTTTCTTCTACATGTCACTGTTAGATGTGGAGTAATCTGACACACCTAAGAAAATATTCTCTGCCTGACAGCAATCACAGGTAAGTGCTTTCACTTCTAGGTTAGAAGGTACCAGCACTTTAGGAGTTAAATCCTGTGGACTTTATAATGGGACATGCCTTATAGGGTGATACAGGTAAGGGGAGCTGTATGTGAACTTTTAGATATATATCAATATATAGTGCAAATTAAATGTGGTGAAAATATATAAGGATGATGAGATAATATATGAGGGGATATGAAATCCTAAAAAATCTAAACACTTATGTGGATATGATAATATGATATATATATATATATATATATATATATATATATATATATATATATATATATATATATATATATATGTAATAGTATGAAAGGTATTACTAAGAAGGAATATCCTAAGACTTGATTAATATCAATTGGTAAATATCACAAAAAAGGTATGGGAAATATGTACATATAATTGAGGAGATAAGAGTAAAGCACAGTATCAAAAAGTAATACTGATTTAGCTATCTATAAGCGAAAATATAAGCTATGGAAACTTTTCGATTAATTTAGATACTTTGTAATGTTTTGAGATATTGTTGATTCTCTAAAATTTATACATGCAAAATAAAAGAAACATGTATGTACAAAATAAGAAATGATAAGAAATGAAAAGATATGAAAAAATATATGTGTAATAATTATTATATTGTTTTTATTTGTATTAAATATATATAATACGATTGCAAATATACGGTATAGAGCTCATATACCAAATACTATTAACAATACAAAATTAATCTCACTGCAGTGGATACAATAAAAATAAGTCCAACAATGTTTAAAAAGTCCCGTATTGACACCTTTTAAAAAGCTAAATTGCTTGTAATGATGTATATCGTAAAAGCTTGACTAAAGGTTATTTAGACTTATTACGCCGTTGAGCGTATAAGATTATCACTAAAGATGTAGATGTGACACTTTGTAAGTGAAGAGAAAATATATATTGTTCCAAATGGATACTTTGTTTAGATACAAATTATCATCTCAGTACTTTACACAATGTGTTTCTTAGCTGCAGCTGCACGCTGACTTGTACTC
Organism: Bombina bombina; assembly: GCF_027579735.1. NCBI lineage: Eukaryota > Metazoa > Chordata > Amphibia > Anura > Bombinatoridae > Bombina > Bombina bombina. Next base: position 1,228,020,990 of record NC_069501.1, on the reverse strand, counting down.
ACATTTAGAGTTGGATAGTGTGCAGGGAGGAAAAACCTTCCGGATCACGTATGTTTTTGATCAGCTGATGGAAAAGTAGGATAAGGTACCTTATTGGTCGATGGTGTTCAGCCTCTATGGTGGGTAAAAGATTGCTTATATTGCAACGCTATTAGTAATAGCAAATGTTCAATTAGTGAAATGACTTTGCTGATTCTCTGTACTTGATGTTTAGTGGTGTAGGTGATCGCTAATTGTATTAGCAAAGAGTTTGGGTGTGATCACGCTGGAATCCTCAAAACTTTATATGATGTTTAGAGTCCAAACAATCTAGAGAGGTGCAAAGTTTTTTGACACTGAAACTGTTTACCTTCTTAAGGTTTGCAGGAGTTTCAGCTTCCAGGCAAGGTAGTGATGCAGTCTGTTTAATAGGAGACTGAAGGTGTGCTGTTATTGATAGCCAGGTATCACGGTTGAATCTCGTAGCCTTAGGGTTAAGGAACCATAGGATTTAATAGCTTATTTGTAGCTAAGAAATATCCAATAGGTTGGTGGGTAGTTTGTAGTCACTCAGAGGGCAAATCTACGTGTTTCGGCCGTAGCCTTATCTCTAATATTGAAGATAACTTATATTCTTAAAGGATTACTTTCTGTTATAATTTTTAAGCTAAACAACTAACATATTAAAGTTAATAAATATTAATTAAAACCTACTGACCTATATTTTCTCCAAAACGAAGTTTCGTAACGTTCTAAAAGTTATCTTTTATTTGCCGATGATGTCACGTTATCCTGCCCACTATTTTCAGCACTGCATGTTCAAAATACTTAAACCAATAACTTTGTGTTTAAAGCGCCATTTTGAAACCTAGGTATTGTAAACGGATTGGTACAGAGCAAAGGATACCTACGGAGTGGGTTTGGAAAACAATTAAATTTGCAGACAAGATTTCTGATATACGGTAGAGATATGTTAATGAAATGCTATTGATAAAAAGCGTATTTGGGGTAGTTAGTAACAGGCATAGAAAATATTTACTTACAGTGGCCCTTTAAGGGTACTGCAGCTGCTATTGGGGGTAGTTAACATAATTTTTAGGCTGGCTATGAGAGGAAACTCATCAAACTTTCTCTTGTTTGGATAATTTTGGAAGGTATTTTAAAGACTTTATTTATAATAAATAGGGTGCTTTTGTACCTGTTGCGGTCTGTTATTCGACTGGTGTTTTTCGCACCAGAAGAGTCAATTATAGGGGAGATCCAAGATAGAATCAGGGCTCTAAAGTTGGCTAATTATTTTATCTGTGATACCAGTATGCAGGTGGTTTGGCTGGGAGCAAAAATTTCCTTTAAGGGCAAGACTTTATTTGGTCCTGGTCTGGCTGAGATCTTTTCCGAAATTACTGGTGGAAAGGGTTTTTCCTACCTCTGGACAAGAAGAATAGACCTAAGAATAGTCAAAATCCAGGTCCTCATGGAGAACCAGCCAGCCTTGGAACTAGGGGAAGCAAGCCATGAAACCCTCCGCCGATTCTAAATCAGCATGATGGGGCCGTACCCGATCAAGTGGGGGCAGGTTTTTCTTTTTTTCAATAGGCTTGGATCTGCAATATCCACGAGCCTTGGACCGTGGAGGTAGTATCCCAGGGATACAGAATAGAATCATGTTTTGTCTCCTCCTGGGGCAGATTTATTTTGTAAAGGTTATCTTCAAACTAGGTAAAGAAAGAGGTATTCTTAATTTGAGTAAAAGATCTATCTTGTGGGAGTGATTGTTCCAGTTCCCCTAGAGGATCAGGGTCTAGGATTCTATTCAAATCCTTTTGTAGTTTCCAAAAAGAGGGAACTTTTAGTCCCATTTTAGACCTAAAGTGTCTCAACAAATTCCTCAAGGTTTCATTCTTCCAAATGGAAACTATTCGTTCAATTTTTCTCTTGGTTCAGGAAGGTCAGTTCATGACTACCATAGATCTGAAGGATACGTATCTGCATGTTCCTATTCACGGGGAACATCTCCATTTCCTTCGGTTTACCTTTTCATGACAAACATTTCCAGTTTGTTGCTCTTTCCTTTGGCCTTGCCACAGCTCCTTGAATCTTTACAAAGGTCCTAAGGGCCCTTTTGGGGTTGGTCAGATCTCGGGGAATAGCGGTGGTGTCTTATCCGGACGACATTTTGGTTCGAGCGCCATCTTTTCAGTTTCAAAAACTCATTCAGAAATGTTGTCTATTCTACGTTCCCACAGGTGGAAAGTGAATCTGGAGAATAGTTCACTGGTACCAGATACCAGGTTGTGTTTCTTAGGAACGATTATAGATTCTCCAGGTCAGAAAATCCAAACTTCTGGTTTCTTGCCTTTTACGTCAATCTTCTATCTGTCCATCAGTGGCTCATTGTATGGAAGTAATTGGTCTGATGGTTGCTTCCATGGACATCATTCAGTTTGCTCATTTTCATCTGAGATCCCTACAGTTATGCATGCTCAGACTATGTAACGGATACTACTCTGATCTATCGCAGAGGACAACTCTGGACTTTCTGTCTTCGTGGATTTCGCAGGATCTTCTGTCTCAGGGTACTTGCTTCCTGAGACCATCCTGGGTGATTGTGAACATGGACGCCAGCCTTTTCAGGCTGGGGAACAGTTTGGGGTTCTTCAAAGGCTCAGGGTCTTTGGACTCGAGAGGAGTCTTCTCTTCCCATAAACATCCTAGAGTTGAGAGCTATTTTCTATGTCTTCTCAGCCTGGCCTCATGTAGCCTTAGTCCAGTTTATCAGACAATTTCACCATGGTGGCATTCATCAATCACCAGGGAGGAACTCAGGGTTCCTTAGTGATGATGGTGACTAGCATTCTCCTGTGGGCAGAGTCTCTCGATTGTTTTTTCTCTGCCATACACGTCCCAAGGGTGGGCAACTGGGAAGCGGATTTTCTGAGCAGGCAGACATTTCATCCCAGGGAGTGGGCTCTCCAACCTGAGGTTTTCACAATGATAACTCTCAAGTGGGGAGTTCCGGAGTTGAATCTGATGGCGTCATGTCTACACACCAGAATTCCAAGATCGGTTCTAGATTATAAGATCCACAGGCTGCTCTGATAGATTCTCTGAAGCTGACTGCTTGGAGATTGAACTATTAGTTTTTTCTAGGCATGTTTTTGATACTATGTTTCAGGCTTGTAAGCGTGTTACTCGTAAGATTTACCATAAGGTATCACACAAATACCTGTATTAATGTGAATAGAAGGTTTTCTTTTGGAGTCTGGAGAGGAGGGCCTGGAGAACGGCTTGTCAGTCAGTACTCTGAAGGCTCAGATTTCTATACTGTCTATTCTTTTACACTAATGTCTGGCAGATCTGCCAGATATTTATTCTTTTGTTCAGGCCTTGGTCAGAATCAGGCCTGTGTTTAAACCTGTTGCTCCTCCTTGGAGCCTTAAACTTGTTCTTAAGGTTTTGTAGCAGGCTCTGTTTGAGCCTATGCATTCGGTTGTTTTTAAGTTATCGTGGAATGTTTTGTTTCAACTTGCTTTTTCATCAGCTTGCTGAGTTTCTGAACTTTTGGCTCTGCAGTGTGGTTTTCCTTACCCTATTTTTCATGCACATTAGCCAATCTTTCATACTAAATTGGGCTTATTGCATACTTTTTCCAAATTCTACAAATCTGGTACTTTTGCCTCGGCTTAGGCTTCTTTTTGGAGAATAGTTCTTCAAGCAGTGGTGCCTTCTGTTTAGGTCTGCCTGTCTTTTTCTCCCTCCCTTTCATTCTGTGTCCTCTATCTTGAGTATTGGTTTCCACTAGTAATTGGAATTAATTTGTGGACTTTCCATGCCATAGGAAAAAAAAATAAATTTATGCTTACCTGATGATAAATTTTCTTTCGTTCCGGGCATGGAGAGTCCACGACCCGCCCTTATTTAAGTTTAAGACGGCAGGGTTTTTTTTTCAAACCTCAGGCACCTCTATACCCTTGTCTTATCATCTTTTCTCCTACATTGGTGTGTCCGGTCCACGGCTTCATCCTTACTTGTGGGATATTCTCTTCCCCTACAGGAAATGGCAAAGAGAGCACACAGCAAGAGCTGTCCATATAGCCCCCCCTCTGGCTCCGCCCCCCAGTCATTCTCTTTGCCGCTCTGAACAAGTAGCATCTCCACGGGGATGGTAAAGAGTATGTGGTGTTAGTTGTAGTTTTTATTTTTTCTATCAAGAGTTTGTTATTTTAAAATAGTGCCGGTTTGTACTATTTACTCTACAACAGAAAGTGAAGAAGATTTCTGTTAAAAGAGGAGTATGATTTTCGCACCAGTAACTAAAATCCATTGCTGTTCCCACTCAGGACTGTTGAAACCAGAGAACTTCAGTTGGGGGGAACATTTTGCAGGCTTATCTGCTTCAGGTATGACCAGTCTAATTTCTAACAAGACATAGTAATGCTAGAAGACTGTCAGTTTTCCCTTAGGGAATCGGTAAGCCATTTTCTTAGACTCAGTAACAGAATTAAGGCTTATAAATTGGGCTCTATGCTGGTTGACACTATTGTGGGCTAAATCGATTGGTTTTTATCATATTTATGTGACATTTGGAGTGTTTTGTGAACTTTGAAACACACTTGGGAACGTTTTATTGCGCCTGGCAGTTGTTTAGACGCCTAATCTAGTCAGAAAGGCCCCTTCACTCTGGTATGCAGAAGGAGGAGGCCTCATTTTCGCGCCTCAGTTGCGCAGTTACTTCCATAGGCAGTGCATGCAGCTTCACATGAGAGGGTCCTGTGGCTGAGAAAAGGACACAGAAAGGCTTATTATCGTTGTGCATAACCCCTAAAGGAAGGTAAAAGCCGCAGCAAAGCTGTGGCAGGGACTGTAGTGTGTTTATAGCAGTAATTTGATCTTTTACCTCCGGTTTGCTCATTTTTGGGTTTAGAGAATTTGGTGTGCAATACTTTCAAGGCATAAAGACACTGGGGTGTAATTTTCATAAAGATCGGATGTTTCCTTGATAGTTTTTCGATCATTCAGAAATAAAGTGTGCTCTTTTTATTATTTAAAGAGACAGTAACGGTTTTGTTTAAAAACGTTTTTATTGCATTAATAGCCTGCCTAAATCTGTCTAACATGTCTGTACCTTCAGATAGAATGTTATGTGTGTATGGAAGCCAAGGTGGTTCCCCCTTCAAATGTATGTGCAAATTGTGCCATGGCGTCCAAACAAAGTAAGGACAGTACTGTCACATTTAATAAGGTTGCCCAAGATGATTCCTCAAATGAAGGTAGTGGGGATAGCTCATCATCCTCTCCTTCTGTGTCAACACCAATTTTGCCCGCGCAGGCGACACCTAGTACATCTAGCGCGCCAATGCTTGTTACTATGCAGCAATTAACAGCAGTAATGGATAATTCTATAGCAAATCTTTTATCCAAACTGCCAGCATTTCCCAGAAAGCGTGATTGCTCAGTTTTAAATACAGAGGATGAGCAAGTTGGCGCTGACGATAATTTATCTGTTATACCCTCACATCAATCTGAGTTGGCAGTGAGGGAGGGTCTGTCTGAGGGAGAAATTTCTGATTCAGGAAAAATTTCTCAGCAGGCAGAACCTGATATCGTGGCATTTAAATTTAAGCTAGAACATCTCCGCGCCCTGCTTAAGGAGGTGCTAGCTACTCTTGATGATTGTGATTCTTTGGTGATTCCAGAGAAGTTGTGCAAGATGGACAAATTCTTAGAGGTCCCAGTGCACGCGGATGCTTTTCCGATACCCAAAAGGGTGGCGGACATAGTGACTAAGGAGTGGGAGAAGCCAGGTATACCTTTTGTTCCCCCTCCTATATTTAAGAAAATGTTCCCCATTGTCGACCCTAGAAGGGACGCATGGCAAACGGTCCCTAAGGTAGAGGGGGCAGTTTCAACGTTGGCTAAGCGCACAACTATTCCTATTGAGGACAGTTGCGCTTTCAAAGATCCTATGGATAAAAAATTGGAAGGATTGCTTAAAAAGATTTGTTAAGCAAGGTTTCCTTCTCCAACCAATTTCGTGCATTATTCCTGTCACTACGGCGGCGTCTTTTTGGTTCGAGGAACTAGAAAATTCGCTTCAAAAGGAGACTCCCTATGATGAAGTCATGGACAGAATTCACGCACTAAAGTTGGCTAATTCCTTTATTTTGGATGCCGCTTTTCAATTGGCAAAATTAGCGGGGAAAAATTCAGGTTCTGCAATAGTGGCGCGCAGAGCGCTTTGGCTAAAATCTTGGTCGGCGGACGTGTCGTCCAAGACAAAATTACTTAATATTCCTTTCAAAGGTAAGACCCTTTTCGGGCCAGAATTGGAGATTATTTCAGACATCACTGGGGGAAAGGGCCATGCCCTCCCACAGGATAGGCCTTTCAAGGTTAAGAACAAATCTAATTTTCGTTCCTTTTGCAATTTCAGGAACGGACCGGCTCCTAACTCTGCAGCCTCTAGACAAGAGGGTAACGCTTCCCAGCCTAAACCAGCATGGAAACCATTTCAAGGGTAAACAGGCCAAGAAGCCTGCTGCTGCTACCAAGACAGCATGAAGGGGTAGCCCCCGATACGGGACCGGATCTAGTAGGGGGCAGACTTTCTCTCTTTGCTCAGGCTTGGGCAAGATATGTTCCGGATCCCTGGGCACTAGAAATAGTCTCTCAGGGGTATCTTCTAGAATTCAAGGAACCCCCTCCAAGGGGAAGGTTCCACATGTCTCGCTTATCCTCAGACCAGATAAAGAGACAGGCATTCTTACATTGCGTAGGAGACCTATTAAAGATGGGAGCGATACACCCAGTTCCAACAGCGGAACAAGGTCTGGGTTTTTACTCAAACCTGTTCGTAGTTCCCAAAAAAGAGGGAACTTTCAGACCAATTCTGGATTTAAAAATTCTAAACAAATTCCTCAGAGTTCCATCATTCAAAATGGAAACCATTCGGACGATTCTACCAACAATCCAGGAGGGTCAATATATGACTACCGTGGACTTAAAGGATGCGCGTACCTGCATATTCCTATCCACAAAGATCATCATCAGTTCCTGAGGTTCGCCTTTCTGGACAATCATTACCAGTTCATGGCTCTTCCATTCGGTTTAGCCACTGCTCCCTGAATTTTCACAAAGGTGCTAGGGTCCCTTCTAGCGGTTCTAAGACCGAGGGGCATTGCTGTAGCACCTTACCTAGACGACATTCTAATCCAAGCGTCGTCCCTTTCCAAAGCAAGGGCTCATACAGACATTGTTTTAGCCTTTCTCAGGTCTCACGGGTGGAAGGTGAACATAGAAAAGAGTTCCCTGTCTCCGTCCACAAGGGTTCCTTTTCTGGGAACAATAATAGATTCTGTAGAAATGAAGATTTTTCTGACAGAGGTCAGAAAGTTAAAGCTCAAACAGTGGAATGGGGATTATGCAGACTTGTCTCCCCAGATTCAAGTAGACCAGGTAACCAGAGACTCACTCCGCTGGTGGTTGACTCAGGATCACCTGTCTCAGGGAATGAGTTTCCGCAGACCAGAGTGGGTCATTGTCACGACCGACGCCAGTCTCTTAGGCTGGGGCGCGGTCTGGGACTCCCTGAAAGCTCAGGGTCTATGGTCTCGGGAAGAGTCTCTTCTCCCGATATTCAATGTGCTCCTGGCTTGGCCTCAACTAGCGAAGGCCAGATTCATAAGATTTCAGTTGGACAACATGACGACTGTAGCGTACATCAATCATCAGGGGGGAACAAAGAGTTCCTTGGCGATGAGAGAGGTATCCAAGATCATCAAATGGGCGGAGGATCACTCCTGCCACCTATCCGCAATTCACATCCCAGGAGTAGACAACTGGGAGGCGGATTATTTGAGTTGTCAGACTTTCCATCCGGGGGAGTGGGAACTCCACCCGTAGGTCTTTGCCCAGTTAACTCAACTATGGGGCATTCCAGATATGGATCTGATGGGGTCTCGTCAGAACTCCAAGGTTCCTCGCTACGGGTCCAGATCCAGGGATCCCAAGGCGTCACTAGTGGATGCATTGGTGGCGCCTTGGTCGTTCAATCTAGCTTATGTGTTTCCACCGTTCCCTCTCCTTCCCAGGCTTTTAACCAGGATCAAACAGGAGAAGGCCTCTGTGATTCTAATAGCTCATGCATAGCCACGCAGGACTTGGTATGCAGACCTAGTGAATATGTCATCGGCTCCACCATGGAAGCTACCTTTGAGACAGGATCTTCTAGTACAAGGTCCATTCGAACATCCAAATCTAGTCTCTCTGCAACTGACTGCTTGGAAATTGAACGCTTGATTCTATCTAAGCGTGGGTTTTCGGATTCAGTTATAGATACTCTGGTTCAAGCCAGAAAACCTGTGACTAGGAAGATTTACCATAAGATATGGCAAAAATATATCCGTTGGTGCGAATCCAAGGGATTCTCTTGGAGTAAAATTAAAATCCCTCGGATATTTTCCTTTCTCCAAGAGGGTTTGGATAAAGGTTTGTCAGCTAGTTCTCTAAAAGGACAGATATCTGCTTTGTCTGTTTTGTTGCACAGACGTCTGGCAGCCGTGCCAGATGTACAGGTGTTTGTACAGGCGTTAGTCAGAATCAAGCCTGTCTACAGACCTATGACTCCTCCATGGAGTCTAAACTTAGTTCTTTCAGTTCTTCAAGGGGTTCCGTTTGAACCCTTACATTCCATAGATATTAAGTTACTTTCTTGGAAAGTTCTGTTTTTGGTTGCTATTTCTTCTGCTAGAAGAGTTTCTGAATTATCTGCTTTGCAGTGTACTTCACCCTATCTGGTATTCCATTCAGATAAGGTAGATTTACGTACCAAGCCTGGTTTTCTTCCAAAAGTGGTTTCCAACAGGAATATTAACCAGGAAATAGTTGTTCCTTCTCTGTGTCCGAATCTAGTTTCGAAGAAGGAACGTTTGTTACACAACCTAGATGTGGTCCGTGCTTTGAAATTCTATTTAGAAGCAACAAAGGATTTCAGACAGACATCATCCTTGTTTGTCGTTTATTCTGGAAAGAGGAGAGGGCAGAAAGCTACGGCTACCTCTCTTTCCTTTTGGCTGAAAAGCATCATCCGATTGGCTTATGAGACTGCCGGACGGCAGCCTCCTGAACGAATTACAGCTCACTCTACTAGAGCTGTGGCTTCCACATGGGCATTCAAGAACGCGGCTTCTGTTGATCAGATCTGTAAGGCAGCGACTTGGTCTTCTCTGCATACTTTTGCCAAATTTTACAAATTCGATACTTATGTTTCTTCGGAGGCTGTTTTTGGGAGAAAGGTTTTGCAAGCCGTGGTGCCTTCCGTTTAGGTAACCTGACTTGTTCCCTCCCTTCATCCGTGTCCTAAAGCTTTGGTATTGGTTCCCACAAGTAAGGATGAAGCCGTGAACCGGACACACCAATGTAGGAGAAAACAGAATTTATGTTTACCTGATAAATTTCTTTCTCCTACGGTGTGTCCGGTCCACGGCCCGCCCTGGCTTTTAGTCAGGTTTAAAAAATTTTTATTTCTGTACACTACAGTCACCACGGCACCCTATAGTTTCTCCTTTTTCTCCTAACCGTCGGTCGAATGACTGGGGGGCGGAGCCAGAGGGGGGGCTATATGGACAGCTCTTGCTGTGTGCTCTCTTTGCCATTTCCTGTAGGGGAAGAGAATATCCCTCAAGTAAGGATGAAGCCGTGGACCGGACACACCGTAGGAGAAAGAAATTTATCAGGTAAACATAAATTCTGTTTTTCCATTTCCCTTTGGCCGAATGACTGGGGGTTATGGGTAAGGGAAGTGATACTTTACAGCTCTGCTGGGGTGCTCTTTGCTGCCTCCTGCTGGCCAGGAGTGAATATACCACTAGTAATTGGAATGAATTTGTGGACTCTTCGTGCCCAGAAAGAAAGATATTTATCAGGTAAGCATAAATTTAGTTTTTAATCGTTTTTGTTCCTTTCGTCAGAATAAGGAACAAAAGGTAGACTCCTCTGATGCAAGGCACCCCTTGCTCAGTCTGGAGACCTAGTGCTAACTGGAACAAGTCAAAGCAGTGTAATAAATCTATCCCTACCACCAAAAATGCATTAAGGGGCGGCCCCCAATCCAGAAGTTCTGGCAGAGGGCAGGTTAAGCCTCTTTTAGGAGACTTGGTTTCAGTCTGTTCCAGATCCCTGGGTTCTGAATATAGTTTTTCAAGGATATCTAATAGGATTCAGAACAAGGCCTCCCAGAGGAAAGTTTTTTTTCTGTCTAATGTTCCAAGGAATCCTGTAAAAGCTCAAGCTTTTTCTCCAGTCTGTCTATAAGATCTCTACGCTATGGGAGTGAGTGTTCCAGTTGTATTGCAGGAACAGGGGATTTTATTCAAATCTCTTCATTGTTCCAAAGAAGGAAGGTACTTTCAGACCAGTTCTGGATCTGAAAGCTCTGAACAAATTTGTAAGGATTTCATCTTTCAAAATGGAAACTATTCAGACTATTCTGCCTTTTGTTCAGAAAGGTCAGTTTATGCCCACAATAGATTTAAAGGATGCTTACCTTCATGTTCCAATTCACATTTCCAGTTTCTGAAGTTTGTTTTTCTGGACAGGCATTTCCAGTTTGTTGCTCTACTATTTGGTCTGGCTACAGCTCCAAGAATATTCACAAAGGTTCTGGATGTCCTTTTGTCTGTAATCATAACTCAGGGTATTGCAGTGTTTCCAAACCTGGATGACATCTAAATTTAAGCTCTCTAGCTTTTCCTTTTAGCAGAAACTCATACCAACAAACTCTTGTGTCTTCAACAACATTGTTGGAGGATCAATTTTCCAAGAAGTTCTTTGATTCCTCTAACAAAGGTAACTTGTTGGGGTTTTCAAATAGGTTCATCTCCATGAGTCCTTTCTCTAACAGAGCAGAGGAGGTCAAGATTGGTGTCAGCTTTTCTGAACCTTCAGATTTTCTCTTTCACTTTGGTTGCTCTTTTTATGGAAGTTCTAGGTCTGATAACTGCAGCTTCAGAAACAATTCCATTTGCTTGGTTTTACATGAGATCTCTTAAGCTTTGTATGCTTAGTCAATGGTGCAGAGACTATACTCGGCTGTCTCAGACGTTATTTTTGGACTCCAATACAAGTCAGCCTCTGACTTGGTGGCTGGATCTTTAGTTTATTATTCAGGTGGCTTATTTTACTTGTCCTACATGGACTGTGATTACTACAGGTGCAAGTCTCTCAGGTTGGGGAACTGTTTGGGGGTCCTTGAGAGCACAGGGAGTTTGGGATCCTCAGGAGGTGAGGTTACCTATTAGTGTTCTAGAACTCAATTATCAGGACTCTTCAAGCTTGGCCTCTGTTTAAAAGATATTCTCATCTCCATTTTCAGTCAGACAATGTCACAACAGTGGCTTATGTTAACCATCTGGGGGGGGGGGGGGGTGGCTCACAGTTCCCTAGCCATGAAGGAGGTGTCTCAAATTCTCTCATGGGCAGAAATTAATTCTTGTCCAGTTTCTGCGATTCATATTACAGGGGTGAACAACTGGGAAGCAGAATTTCTCAGTTGTCAATCTCTACATCCAGAGTGGTCTCTTCAGCAGGATGTGTTCAATCAGATTGTGTGGATCTTTGGGGTCTACTAGAGATAGATCTGGTGGCCTCTCATTTGAACAACAAACCTCCCAGGTACGTTGCAAGGTCCAGGAATCCTCAGAGTTAGTGGATGCTTTAGTAGTTCTTTGATCATTTCCCCCTTTCAGTAGTCATGATTATCCCAGTCTTTGGTATGCAGCTCTAGTTCAAATGTCTAGCATCCCTCCTTGGCCTCTGCTTCTGTTTTTCCAACTGGGTCTCATGTCTTTGATTTTGATGGCATGGAAATTGAACATTTAGTCCTTAATTCAGGCTCATAACCCTTTTAACTAGGAGAATTTATCATAAGGTCTGGTAGGCCTTTATTTCTTGGTGTGTAGATCACGGTTTATCCTAGCATTCTTTTAGAATTCCTAAGATTTTGCAGAACTTTCTTGTAAAGTTATTTCTTTTGGCTATCTCTTCTGCTAGTTTGAGTTATCTGCTAGAATTTGAGTTATCTGCTCTTTCTTGTGATCCTCCTTATCTGATTTTTCTTCAGGATAAGACAGTTTTACGGAATTATTTTAACTTTGGCTAAGGTTTCTTCAGACAACATTAGTAGAGAGATTGCTGTTCTTTCTTTATGTCCTAATCCCAATAATGCTTCAGAGAGATCTTGGCATACTTTGGACTTTGTTAGTAGCATCAATGTAATATTTAAATTTTTCTGTTTGTTCATTTATTTTTCAGGTCTTAGGAAAAGTCAGAATGTTTCTGCTTTTTGTTTGGTCTCTTGGTTGAAACTTTTGATTTGCAAAGCTTTCTTGGAGGTAGGTCAGCCTCCACTGCAGCAGATTACTGCTCATTCTACTAGGTCAGTTGCCACTTCTTTACCCTTCAAGCATGAGGCTTCAGTTGACTGGGTTTCCAAGGCAGCTACTTGATTTTCTTTGCATACTTTTAAGAAATTATATGATTTTGATGTTTTTGCTTCTTCTGAAGCAGCTTTAGTTGAAAGTTTTTCAGGCAGTTGCCTGTTTGATTTATATTTAGTGTGTTAAAAATTAAATAAAAATATTGGGGCTGGGGATTTAATTTCCCAGTGAAAAAATATATTTTTAAATCTCTCCCTTTATATTATTATTCGTGAACTCCACATCTTGGATATTAGTTTCCAGGAGTAATGGATTTTGGGCTCTCACCACTTTTATAATAGAAAACATAATTTCTTTCATGGTGGTGAGTTTTCACAAGACCCCACCCTTATGTTTTTTAGGGTTAATTTTTTTATTTAGCACATATTTTTCCCTGCTCCTTTTATGGCTCTTATTTCTGTTTCTTACCTCACTTATCTTGGCTATACATTAGACTGAGGTGTGTGTGAAGTGAGAGGGATCTTATAAGGCTCTTGGGGTTTGGGAATCTTTGCCTCCTCCTAGTGGTAGAGAAGAGTAATTCCCATGAGTAATGTATTGTGGACTCTCACCACCATGAAAGAAATACATTTTTCAGGTAAGCATAAATTATGTTTTTCATTGGTTGACTTTAAACTGGGAGCTTCAAAGGCTATTAAGCTCATCGTATAGTAGTATTTGATTAGTATAGTCTCGTTAAGACTAGAATGGGAAATGAGTCACATGCTGGGTATTAGGTTGAAAGTTTGAAAGTTCTCATTCCGTTAAAGGGGCATAAAACAAATTGTGAGTTGCATCGTAATGTACCTTTATATCTGAGAAGAATTATACAATGAATAATGCAGTTTTATTTCTCTTGTAAGGTGTATTCAGTCCACCGATTCATCCTTTACTTGTGGGATATTCTCCTTCCCTACAGGAAGTGGCAAAGAGAGCACACTGCAGAGCTGTCCATATAGCTCCCCCTCTAGCTCCACCCCCCCAGTCATTCTCTTTGCCGGCTCTAAGCACTAGGGTCTCTCTCGGGAGGGTAAAGTGAATGTGGTGTTAGAATTGTAGTTTTTATTATCTTCAATCAAAAGTTTATTTTAAATGGTACCGGTTTGTACTGTTTACTCTCTAGCAGAAAAGTGCTGAAGATTTCTGCTGAGAGGAAAATGATTTTAGCATGTTGTAACTAAAATCCACTGCTGTTCCCACACAGGACTGAGTACCAGAAAACTTCAGTTGGGGGGAACAGTTTGCAGGGTAGACTGCAATAAGGTATGTTCAGTCATTTATTTCTAGACAAGACTGAGATAATGCTAGAAGAGACTGACAATGTCCCCATGAGGGGAGGGTAAGCTATGTTCAGAGACTTAGTAAGGAATTGAATACTTACATAACAGGGCTAATTATGCTGGTTGACACTAATTAAGGGCAATCAATTGTTTCTTTAGGAAAATATCGTTTGTAAGACACTTTGAAAGTCCTTTTGGGTTCTTTATGGGGTTGTTACCCACATGGCTATTTTTTTATTCACTTAGAAGTGGTTTCTTAGGCCTCACAGCTCAGGAGTAGAGTGGGAGGGGCCTAATTTCGCGCCTCAGATGCGCAGTTAGAATTGCATAGAAGTTCATGCTGCTTCATGGAAGGTCCTGCTGCTGTTTGAGGGCCTAACGGAAGCTATATTCCCCCAAATCTGGTCCCTAAGGGCAGGTAGGGCCACAGCAGTGCTGTGGCAATTTTAACCGGTTGTTGGCTTTAGGCTGCTCCGGTTTGGGCATTAAGGGGTTAATCGTTTTACTTGCTAGGAACGTTTCCCCTTCTCCCTTGTCTGGTCGCCAGAATCAAGCAGGAGAAGGCTTTGGTGATTCTGATAGCGCCTGCGTGGCCACGCAAGACATGGTATGCAGACCTAGTGGACATGTCATCTGTCCCACCATGGACACTGCCAATGAGGCAAGATCTTCTAATACAGGGTCCGTTCAGGCATCCAAATCTAATTTCTCTGCGTCTGACTGCTTGGAGATTGAACGCTTAATTCTATCAAAGCGTGGTTTCTCTGAGTCAGTTATAGATACCTTGATTCAGGCTAGAAAGCCTGTCACCAGGAAAATCTACCATAAGATATGGCGGAAATATCTTTGTTGGTGTGAATCCAAGGGTTACTCATGGAGTAAGATTAGGATTCCCAGGATACTGTTTTTCCTCCAAGAAGGATTGGAGAAAGGATTGTCAGCTAGTTCCTTAAAAGGACAGGTATCTGCTCTGTCTATTCTTTTACACAAGCGTCTGGCAGAGGTACTAGACGTTCAAGCGTTTACTCAGGCTTTAGTCAGAATCAAGCCTGTCTATAAACCTGTGGCTCCGCCATGGAGTCTAAATCTAGTTCTTGCAGTTCTTCAAGGGGTTCCGTTTGAACCTTTACATTCCATAGATATTAAGTTGTTATCTTGGAAAGTTTTGTTTTTGGTAGCTATCTCTTCTGCTCGAAGAGTCTCAGAGTTATCTGCCTTAGTGTGATTCACCTTACCTGGTGTTCCACGCAGATAAGCTATTTTTGGGAGAAAGGTTTTACAAGCAGTGGTGCCTCCCGTTTAAGGTACCTGTCTTGTTCCCTCCCTTCATTCGTGTCCTAAAGCTTTGGTATTGGTATCCCACAAGTAAAGGATGAATCCGTGGACTGGATACACCTTACAAGAGAAAACAGAATTTATGCTTACCTGATAAATTACTTTCTCTTGTGGTGTATCCAGTCCACGGCCCGCCCTGGCAATTAAGTCGGGTAATAATTTTTTGTTTAAACTACAGTCACCACTATGGTTTCTCCTTTTTCTTCCTAACCTTCGGTCGAATGACTGGGGGTGGAGCTAGAGGGGGAGCTATATGGACAGCTCTGCTGTGTGCTCTCTTTGCCACTTCCTGTAGGGAAGGAGAATATCCCACAAGTAAAGGATGAATCCGTGGACTGGATACACCACAAGAGAAAGTAATTTATCAGGTAAGCATAAATTCTGTTTTTTTCAGTTGAGTATATTGTTTTTTTTTCTTTTTCACTGATTTCCTGTGCCTCCAGAATAAAACATTTACTAATACACATATATAGGATTAGAGCATGACTTGTTTGCATGTGCCAGAGCTATCTTGGCTAGATGTGTTGGTTTATAAACAAAGTAGAAGCAAGATACCACCATATCTCCAACTAATTTAGACAAATGCAAAATAGCCGTTAAATTTTTTTGCTTTTGCATTTTCCTATGAATCTGCATTACTAGATCTATATTTTATTGACCAGATGCTCAGAGAAAGCTTACCATAACTACTTTATACTATTATGTTTATTGGGACAGTAAACAACTTGAGATTGTTAAATGAAAGTTTATTTGTATTAAAACAACTTTGCAATATACTTGATTTATTTTGTTCCTTTTTCATGTAATTTAGGTCTGAAAATTGTGGCATTTCTAATTTGTAGACCTGGTAAACCACACTGCAGGCTTCTCAAGGCTAACCTTGGTACATATAGAGAAAAAAAGGAACAAAATAAATCAAGTATATTACAAAGTTGTTTTAATACAAATAACTAAAACTTTCATTTAACAATCTCAAGTTGTTTTTCTTTCTTAAAAAACACAATTGTATAAAGTAGTTATGGTAAGCTTTCTCTGCACATCTGGTCAATGAAAATATAGATCTTGTAATGCAGATTCATAGGAACATATAGTTCAATAATTGGCGTCAATAGATAAGAACTGCAAACTAATTAACTTTATACTAACATAATGACTGTGACGGACTAGCCTTGTCAGCTGTAGATTCAAGCCCAGATTGGCTATTGCAATGAATGGAACTGGTGTGTTGAGTATGGCTATTAAAAACAATTGCAGCAAGCTGTATGTTTTGAAAAGGTTTAGACTTGGTTAATATGTTATTCCATAGCAAAACAGTCTTTTAATTGCAAAGTGTTTTACTGTCTTATTTGTGTGTCATCTTAAGTGATCTTGTAAGAATTTCACTGTTGGATAACATCACAAGGTTACCTAACTGTCTGTCTCTCTCTCACTTTCTTTTTCTATCTCTCTCACACTTATCTCAAATTATGGTGAGGAAAAAAAAGTGAGTTTAAAATCCCCCACTATGCACAACATGTAGAAAGAATAATTCATTGTATATAAGTCAGAAGGCTTGTTTTTCACCACAGAAAACCTCTTTATACAGTTTCCAATGCAGAAAAGGATCCTGGGTAAGGCATGCAAATGAAGTTAAAAATTACTCACTTTTCTCTTGTAAGGTGTATCCAGTCCACGGGTTCATCCATTACTTGTGGGATATTCTCCTTCCCAACAGGAATCTGCAAGAGGACACCCACACCAGAGCTGTCTATATAGCTCCTCCCCTAACTGCCACCCCCAGTCATTCTCTTGCAGCTCTCGACAAGATAGGAAGTATCAAGAGATATGTGGTGACTTAGTGTAGTTTTACCTTCAATCAAAAGTTTGTTGTTTTTAAACGGTACCAGCGTTGTACTGTTTTACTCTCAGGCAGAAATTAGAAGAAGAGTTCTGCCTGGAGGTTGATGATCTTAGCGGTTTGTAACTAAGGTCCATTGCTATTCTCACACATAACTGAAGAGTATGGGACAACTTCAGTTGGGGGAACGGTCTGCAGATTACCTGCTTTGAAGTATGTTCAGTATATTTATTTCTAGAGAGATGAATGAGTTCTAGAAAATGCTGACAGAGCCTTGTGTATTTGAGGTAAGCCTGATGCAGTGATTTAACAGCGACTGGGATCATGCTTACAATAATACTCTTATTACTTAGTGACAGTTAAACGTTTACATGATTTCAAAAATAGGACGTTTTTTCTCTGAGGGAGATAACTCTTTATTTGGGGCCTAGTTTCCACATGGCTAATCAGATACTCCTAGGAGTATTTTCTTAAGGCCCCTCTGGCATCCAGTACATGGTGGGAGGGGCCTATTTTAGCGCTCTAAATGCGCAGTTTTAATTCAGACTGAAACATCCATCTTCGCTAGAGGAGTCCTCTGACCATTATAAGGGGTTTATTTCTGCACAAAATCGTACTTGAGGGCAGGTAGGAGCCTCAGCAGAGCTGTGGCAGGGTGCTTAACTGTCTTGTAACGTTTTTTAACATTTTTAAATCCAGTTTGGGGCCTAAGGGTTTAATCATCCATTTGCAAGTGGGTGCAGTGTTGCTTTAGTCCCTTACATACACTGTAAAAATTTAAAAGACTTTACTATATTTTTACACTGTTTTGCAGTTTAAGTGTTAGTTTTTTCTCTTAAAGGCACAGTAACGTTTTTGTTTAATTGCTTTTTCACCTTTATTAAAGTGTTTTCCAAGCTTGCTTGTCTCATTACTAGTCTGTTAAACATGTCTGACATAGAGGAAACTCCTTGTTCAATATGTTTAGAAGCCATGGTGGAACCCCCTCTTAGAATGTGTACCAAATGTACTGAAATTTCTATAAACTATAAAGACCATATTATGGCGCTTAAAGATTTATCTCCAGGGGATTCTCTGACTGAAAAAAGGGAGATTATGCCATGTAGCTCTTCCCATGTGTCAGAACCTATAACTCCCGCTCAAGTGACGCCAAGTACATCTAGCGCGTCTAATTCTTTTACCTTACAGGATATGGCGGCAGTTATGAATGCTACCCTCACAGAGGTATTTTCCAAACTTCCAGGGTTACAAGGAAAGCGAGACAGCTCTGGGGCTAGAACTAATACAGAGCTTTCTGATGCTTTAATGCCTGTGTCCGATATACCCTCACAATACTCAGAAGCCGAGGCAGGTGAGCTTCTATCTGTGGGTGACATTTCAGACTCAGGGAAGGCATTGCTTCAGTCTGATTCTGAAATGACAGCTTTTAAATTTAAGCTTGAACACCTCTGCTTATTGCTTAGGGAGGTTTTAGCGATTCTGGATGATTGTGACCCCATTGTGGTTCCAGAGAAATTGTGTAAAATGGACAAATACTTTGCAGTGCCTGTTTACACTGATGTTTTTCCATTCCCTAAGAGGTTTTCGGAAATTATTACTAAGGAATGGGATAGACCAGGTGTGCCGTTCTCTCCCCCTCCTGCTTTCAAAAAGATGTTTCCCATAGATGCCGCCGTAGGGACTCGTGGCAGACGGTCCCTAAGGTTGAGGGAGCAGTCTCTACCCTAGCTAAGCGTACAACTATCCCTGTCGACGACAGTTGTGCTTTCCTAGATCCTATGGATAAAAAATTGGAGGGTCTCCTTAAGAAAATTTTTATTCATCAAGGTTTTATTCTCCAGCCTCTTGCATGCATAGCCCCAGTTACTGCTGCAGCGGCTTTTTCGTTCGAGTCTCTTGAGGAGGCACTGCAGGTGGAGACTCCGCTAGACGACATTCTAGACAGGATTAAAGCTCTTAAATTAGCTAATTCCTTTATTTCTGACACCGTTTTTCAGTTAACCAAACTAACGGCTAAGAATTCAGGTTTTGCCATTTTGGCGCGTAGGGCGCTATGGCTCAAGTCAGCAGACGTTACTTCAAAGTCTAAGCTTCTTAACATCCCCTTCAAAGGACAGACCCTATTTGGGCCCGGTCTGAAGGAGATCATTTCTGATATTACTGGAGGAAAAGGTCACGCCCTTTCTCAGGATAGGTCCAATAAGGGGACCAAACAGAATAATTTTCGTTCCTTTCGAAACTTCAAGAGTGGCGCAGCCTCAGTTTCCTCTAATGCAAAACAAGAGGGAAATTTTGCCCAGTCCAAACCAGTCTGGAGACCTAACCAGGCTTGGAACAAGGGGAAGCAGGCCAAGAAACCTGCGGCTGCCTCTAAGACGGCATGAAGGAGTAGCCCCCGATCGGGGATCGGATCTAGTAGGGGGCAGACTTTCTCTCTTCGCCCAGGCTTCGGCAAGAGACGTCCAGGATCCCTGGGCGCTAGAGATTGTTTCCCAGGGATAATCTGGAATTCAAAGGTTCATCTCCAAAGGGGAGATTTCATCTCTCACAACTATCTGTAAACCAGATAAAGAGAGGCATTCTTACGTTGCGTTCAAGACCTACTGGTTATGGGAGTGATCCACCCAGTTCCAAGAGAGGAACAGGGGCTGGGTTTTTATTCAAACCTGTTTATAGTTCCCAAAAAAGAGGGTACTTTCAGACCTATCTTGGATCTCAAGATCCTAAACAAATTTCTCAGGGTCCCATCCTTCAAGATGGAGACAATCCGAACCATCCTCCCTATGATCCAGGAGGGTCAATATATGACTACCGTGGACTTAAAGGATGCTTATCTCCACATTCCGATTCACAGAGATCATCATCCGTTCCTCAGGTTCGCCTTCCTAGACATGCATTACCAGTTTGTGGCTCTTCCCTTCGGGTTAGCCACGGCACCAAGAATCTTTACGAAGGTTCTAGGGTCCCTTCTGGCGGCTATAAGGCCGCGGGGCATAGCGGTAGCCCCTTACTTAGACGACTTTTCAAATTGCCAAGTCCCATATGGACATTGTTCTGGCCTTTCTGAGGTCTCATGGGTGGAAAGTGAACATAGAAAAGAGTTCTCTCTCTCCTCTCACAAGAGTTTCCTTCCTAGGAACTCTGATAGATTCAGTAGAAATGAAAATTTTTCTGACAGAAGTCAGGATATCAAAACTTCTAACTTCTTGCCGTGCTCTTCATTCCACTTCTCGGCCATCAGTGGCTCAGTGTATGGAAATGATCGGCCTAATGGTAGCGGCAATGGACATAGTTCCGTTTGCCCGCCTACATCTCAGACCACTGCAACGTTGCATGCTCAACCAGTGGAATGGGGACTACACAGATTAAATCTGGATCAAGAGACCAGGGATTCTCTTCTCTGGTGGTTATCTTGGGTCCATCTGTCCAGGGGAATGAGTTTCCACAGGCCAGAGTGGACTATAGTGACGACAGATGCCAGCCTTCTGGGCTGGGGCGCAGTCTGGAACTCCCTGAAGGCTCAGGGTTTGTGGACTCAGGAGGAAGCCCTCCTTCCGATAAACATTATGGAACTAAGAGCGATATTCAATGCTCTTCAGGCTTGGCCTCAACTAGCTGCGGTAGCTGCGGACAAGTTCATCAGATTTCAGTCGGACAATATCACGACTGTAGCCTATATCAACCATCAGGGGGGAACAAGGAGTCCCCTGGCAATGATGGAGGTTTCCAAGATAATTCTATGGGCAGAGGTTCACTCTTGCCATCTCTCAGCTATCCATATCCCAGGAGTAGAGAACTGGGAGGCGGATTTTCTAAGTCGGCAGACTTTTCATCCGGGGGAGTGGGAGCTCCATCGTATTTGCCCAGCTGATTCAACTTTGGGGCAAACCAGAACTGGATCTGATGGCGTCTCGTCAGAACGCCAAGCTTCCTTATTAAGGGTCCAGGTCAAGGGATCCCCAGGCAGCGCTGATAGATGCTCTAGCAGTGCCCTGGTCCTTCAACCTGGCTTATGTGTTTCCACCGTTTCCTCTCCTCTCTCGTCTGATTGCCAAGATCAAGCAGGAGAGAGCTTCTGTGATTTTGATAGCGCCTTCGTGGCCACGCAGGACTTGGTATGCGGATCTGGTGGACATGTCATCCTCTCCACCATGGACTCTGCCGCTGAGGCAGGACATTCTACTCCAAGGTCCATTCAAACATCCAAATTTAATTTCTCTGCATCTGACTGCTTGGAGATTGAACGCTTGATTTTATCAAAACGTGGTTTCTCTGAGTCGGTCATTGATGCCTTGATTCAGGCTCGAAAGCCTGTCACGGGGAAAATCTATCATAAGATATGGTGTAAATATCTTCATTGGTGTGAATCCAAGGGTTACTCGTGGAGTAAGGTCAGGATTCCTAGGATACTATCTTTTCTCCAAGAAGGATTGGAAAAGGGATTATCGGCTAGTTCCTTAAAGGGACAGATTTCTGCACTGTCTATTCTTTTGCACAAGCGTCTGGCGGATGTTCCAGACGTTCAGGCGTTTTGTCAGGCTTTGGTTAGAATCAGGCCTGTGTTTAAACCTGTTGCTCCACCATGGTGATTAAATTTAGTTCTTAAAGTTCTTCAAGGGGTTCCGTTTGAACCCTTGCATTCCATAGATATCAAGCTTTTATCTTGGAAAGTTCTGTTTTTAGTAGCTATCTCTTCGGCTTGAAGAGTTTCAGAGTTATCTGCCTTGCAGTGTGATTCCCCTTATCTGATCTTCCATGCAGATAAGGTAGTTTTTTGCGTACCAGACCTGTGTTTCTTACTAAAGTAGTATCTAATAAGAATATTAATCAGGAAATTGTTGTTCCGTCACTGTGTCCTAATCCTTCTTCAAAGAAGGAACGTCTGTTACACAATCTTGACGTGGTACATGCTTTAAAGTTTTATTTGCAAGCTACTAAGGATTTTCGTCAAACATCTGCATTGTTTGTCGTCTACTCTGGAAAGAGGAGAGGCCAAAAGGCTTCGGCAACTTCTCTTTCTTTTTGGCTGAGAAGCATAATCCATTTACCTTATGAGACTGCTGGCCAGCAGCCTCCTCAAAGAATTACAGCTCATTCTACTAGAGCGGTAGCTTCCACATGGGCTTTTAAACATGAGGCCTCTGTTGAACAAATTTGTAAGGCGGCGACTTGGTCTTCGCTTCATACTTTTTCTAAATTCTACAAATTTGATACTTTTGCTTCCTCTGAGGCTATTTTTGGGAGAAAGGTCTTACAGGCAGTGGTGCCTTCCGTTTAAGTGCCTGCCTTGTCCCTCCCTTCATCCGTGTCCTAAAGCTTTGGTATTGGTATCCCACAAGTAATGGATGAACCCGTGGACTGGATACACCTTACAAGAGAAAACAAAATTTATGCTTACCTGATAAATTTCTTTCTTTATCCAGTCCACGGCCCGCCCTGTCACTTTAAGGCAGGTGTTTTTTATTTTTAAACTACAGTCACCACTGCACCCTATAGTTTCTCCTTTTTCTTGCTTGTCTTCGGTCGAATGACTGGGGGTGGCAGTTAGGGGAGGAGCTATATAGACAGCTCTGCTGTGGGTGTCCTCTTGCAGCTTCCTGTTGGGAAGGAGAATATCCCACAAGTAATGGATGAACCTGTGGGCTGGATACACCACAAGAAGGAAATTTATCAGGTAAGCATAAATTTTGTTTTTTACTTCAGTCTGCTTTTAGGCAGACTCCCTTTATGCCATAGCATAGCTGTGTACACAGTTTTTAAGCTTAGCTAGGGTTAGTACAGTGATTCAGACCATCCCAGAACAGCTGTTTCATATTTTTTGCCACTCATTAGCTGGGAGTAGGGGAATCGCTGCTGGGTGAAGTTGATTTCCTTGCGCAATACAGCAACTTTTTAAATTATGGGGAGGTGAAAAGTGAGTTTAAAATCCTCCACTATGCACAAATTGTAGAGAGAATGACTTGTGTAGCTCAAGTCTGTCACTGGGAACCTCATTTGCATCTTACCCAGAATCCTTTGCTGCATTGGAAATAATGTGTCCAGAGGTTTTCTGTGGGAAAAGCATGCCTCCTGACTTGTCTAGATTTTTTTAATGAGCTACACAATGTGTTGTATTTCTTTCATGTAAGTGGCAAGAGTCCATGAGCTAGTGACGTATGGGATATACATTCCTACCAGGACGGGGCAAAGTTTCCAAAACCTCAAAATGCCTATAAATAAACGTCCCACCACACTCATACCTCAATTTTACAAACTTTGCCTCCTATGGAGGTGGTGAAGTAAGTTGTGCTTGATTTCTTCTGTGATAGGCACTTCTAAGCATTCTGAAGCCCAATTCCTCTCAGAGTACAGTGTTTGTCAGAATGATGTGAAAGGAGTATTGCCTATTGATTTTATGGTTTTACCCATGGGAAATCTTTTCATTCATCCCCTGCTGCCCTTTTCAGATCGACGTTATACTTCTATACCATTACCTCTGCTGATATTTTTCAGTACTGGTTTGGCTGTCTGCTATATATGTTTGCTTATATTTGTCATGAGTCAGGTCGATGTATATTTCCCTTTTTTGCAGACACCAGTTTCAGTATGGAAATTATGTTTGGGAAGATTTTAATTTTTTCTTATCTGGGGTTCCAGTTCTTTCAATTTGACTTTGTTTTTAAAAAAAAAAATTTGCGGGCAAACTAGGCTCACGAGGACGCAAAATGGCGTCTTTTATGGCGACATTCTTGGCACGAAAATTTTTTGCCGCAAAGTTGTGTCTATAATAATGCAAGTCTCATCATTTCCTGCGTCTTTGTTGACATTAGTTCTTTTGGTGCTAAGTCGCGCTTGTTATGATGCGAGTTGTGTCATTTCTTGGTGTTAACTTTTGTTAACTTTGGCACCAAAAAAAATTCACTTCCTTTTGCGTCATGCGTACATATTTTTTTTTTTTTGTATATAACTCTTCCTTTAATGCTTATGGTTCTCTTCATATTTTTAAGAGCTATGATGCTTATTTTCCTGCATCTTACTTTAGCATAATCATTTTTTCCCATTCCTGAAACTGCTATATGAGGAAATTGGATATTTTGTTTAAATGTTTTTTTCTTTTTACATTTTTCAAGATGTATCAGTCTGATCCTGTCTCTGATGTTGCTGTAGAAACCATGCTGCCTGAACACAGTTCTACCAAAGCTAAGTGTGTGTTATAAATTAGCTGATATTTCTTCAGCTCAATTATGTGGCATTTGTCATGACAAGCTGTTGAATACTGATCATGTTTCTATTAGTATAAATACATTGTATGTTGTTGCTTCAACATCTAATGTACCTAATATCCCTGCAGATGTAAATAATTATATTGCTGCAGCTATAGAAAAGGCTATGTCTGCCATTTCGCCTTCAAATAAACGTAAAAGGTCTTTTAAAACTTCTCATAATTCTGATGAAATTTGTATTGACCAACAACATACTGAAGTATCCTCTGCTGATGAGGATCTCTCTGGTTCAGAGGATCCTGAATCAGACTCTGAAATTGAAAAAAATCTTCCTATTTGTTTAAGATTGATTATATACGTTCTTTGTTGAAGGAAGTGTTGGTTACTTTGGGTATTGAAGAGTCTAGTTCTCTTGATAACAAAGCCAGTAAACATTTAAATTCTGTTTTTAAACCTCCAAAGGTTGCTCCTGAGGTTTTTCCTATTCCAAATGCTGTTTCTGATATGATTACTAAGCCTGGTTCTTCTTTTAATGCTTCTTCTAGGTTTAAGAAGTCGTATCCATTACCTGTGGCTAATTTAGAGTATTGGAGACAAGTCCTTAAAGTTGATGGGGCTATTTCTACGCTTGCCAACCATACTACTATCCCTATGGAAGATAGTACTTCTTTTAAGGATCCTTTAGATAGGAAGATTGAATCTTATCTCAGAAAAGCTTATTTACATTCTGGTTATATTCTTAAAGGGACACTGTACCCAAAATTTTTCTTTCCTGATTCAGATTGAGCATGAAATTTTAAGCAACTTTCTAATTTACTCCTATTATCAAATTTTCTTCATTCTCTTGGTATCTTTATTTGAAATGCAAGAATGTAAGTTTAGATGCCGGCCCATTTTTGGTGAACAACCTGGGTTGTCCTTGCTGATTGGTGGATAAATTCATCCACCAATAAAAAAGTGCTGTCCAGAGTACTAAAACCAAAAAAAAAACTTAGATGCCTTCTTTTTCAAATAATAATATCAAGAGAACGAAGAAAAAATGATAATAGGAGTAAATTCGAAAGTTGCTTTAAATTGCATGCTCTTTCTGAATTACAAAAGAAAAAAATTGGGTTCAGTGTCCCTTTAAACCTGCCATTTCTATGGCTGATGTGACTGCTGCTTCAACCTTTTGGTTGGACATGTTAGCTCGTCAGGTAGAAGATTCTGATTTGTCTAGCATTGTTCTTCTGCTTCAACATGCTAATCATTTCATTTCTGATGCTATATTTGACATTATTAAGATTGATGTTAAATATATGTCTTTAGCTATTTCTCTTGTAAGATGTATCAAGTCCACGGATTCATCCTTACTTGTGGGATATTCTCCTTCCCTACAGGAAGTGGCAGAGAGAGCACCCACAGCAGAGCTGTCTATATAGCTCCCCCCTTAGCTCCACCCCCCAGTTATTCTCTCTGCCTGCTTAACTGCTAGGAAGGGCAAAGAGCTATGTGGTGACTAAAATGTTAGTTTTTTACTTCTCAAGCAAAAGTTTATTATTTTAAATGGTACCGGTGTGTACTATTTACTCTCTGGCAGAAAATGGATGAAGATTTCTGCAAGGAGGATGATGATCTTAGCACTTTGTAACTAAGATCCACTGCTGTTCACACAAGGCCTGAAGAGTATTGGAAAACTTCAGTTGGGAGAAAAGTTTGCAGGCTAAGCTGCATATGAGGTATGTTCAGTCTATATTTTTCTAGACAGACTGTGTTAAATCTAGAAAAGGCTGGCAATATCCCCATGAGGGAAGGGTAAACTGTATTCAGATACTTTAATAGGAATTTCAGCTTGCTTGAAGGGCTCATTAGTTACTGGTGACACTGTTAGGAAAAAAGTTTTGTTTTTTGATGCATTTATAACGTTTTTTGAAGGGACTAAAGGGGTCATTGTGGCTTGTTTTTGAGTTTTGTAACTCACATGGTTAATTAAGAGACACTCTGGTGTTTCTCTGCTAGGCCTCAAAACATTGAGTGAGGTGGGCGGGGCCTATTTTCGCGCCTCAGTTGCGCAGTTTCCTTTTTGCACTGAGACATATCACTGCTTCTCCTGTCGTTTCTGCTGTGTTTGAGGGTTGTTAAAGAGGTTTTTTCCCCCACAAATCGTTCTGAAGGGCAGGTAGGAGCCACAGCAGAGCTGTGCCTTTATAATGCTACTGTAAAAATGTTAAGTTTACTGCTTTTTTACACTGTTTTGCAGAACTGGTGCAGCTTTTTTCTCTTAAAGGCACAGAACCGTTTTATTTCTAAGTGTTTTTTTACTTTGATTACAGTGTTTTCCAAGCTTGCTCATTACATTACTAGCCTGTTTAACATGTCTGACACCAAGGAAAATCCTTGTTTAATATGTTTGGAAACCATTGTGGAACCCCCTCTTAGAATGTGTCCCAATTGTACTGATATGTCTATAAACTATAAAGAACACAAAAATAGAGCAATAGATGATTCTCAGTCAGAAGTAAATGAGGGTTCGCCATCTAGCTCTCCCCAAGTGTCACAACCAGTAACGCCCGCACAAGTGACGCCAAGTACCTCTAGTGCGTCAAATTCTTTTACTTTACAAGACATGGCCACAGTTATGAATACAACCCTCAGAGGTTTTATCTAAACTGCCTGGTTTACAAGGAAAGCGGGACAGCTCTGGGTTTAGAAAAAATGCTGAGCTTTAGTAGCCGTATCTGATATGCCCTCACAATGCTCTGAAGTAGGGGTGAGGGATTTGTTATCTGAGGGAGAAATTTCTGATTCAGGAAAGACGCTTCCTCAGACAGATTCTCATATAACTGCCTTTAAATTTAAGCTTGAACACCTCCGCTTATTGCTCAGGGAGGTATTAGCGACTCTAGATGATTGTGACCCTATAGTGGTTCCAAAGAAATTGTGTAAAATGGACAAATACTTAGAGGTTCCTGTTTACACTGATGTTTTTCCAGTCCCTAAGAGGATTGTGAATATTATTACTAAGGAGTGGGATAGACCAGGTATTCTGTTCTCTCCCCCTCCTGTTTTTAAGAAAATGTTTCCCATATCTGACACTATGCGGGACCCGTGGCAGACAGTCCCCAAGGTGGAGGGAGCTATTTCTACTCTGTCTAAGCGTACTATACCTATCGAAGACAGTTGTGCTTTCAAAGATCTTATGGATAAAAAAATTAGAGGGTCTCCTAAAGAAAATTTTTGTTCATCAGGGTTTCTCTCTTCAACCTATTGCGTGCATTGTTCCTGTAACTACTGCAGCTGCTTTCTGGTTTGAGGCTCTAGAAGAGGCTCTACAGATGGAGACTCAATTAGAGGAGATTATGGACAGAATCAATGCCCTTAAGTAATTCTTTTATTACAGATGCCGCTTTTCAACTGGCTAAATTAGCGGCAAAGAATTCAGGTTTTGCCATTTTAGCACGCAGGGCGTTATGGCTTAAGTCCTGGTCTGCTGATGTGTCATCTAAATCTAAACTTTGAACATCCCTTTCAAAGGAAAGACCCTATTCGGGCCTGAACTGAAAGAGATTATTTCAGACATCACTGGAGGAAAAGGTCATGCCCTCCCTCAGGATAGATCAAATAAGATGAGGACCAAACAAAATAATTTTCGTTCCTTTTGGAATTTCAAGAGTGGTCCCGCTTCAGCTTCCTCTGCTGCAAAGCAAGAGGGGAATTTTGCCCAATCCAAGTCAGTCTGGAGACCTAACCAGGCTTGGAACAAGGGTAGACAGGCCAAGAAGCCTGCAGCTGCCTCTAAGACAGCATGAAGGGGTAGCCCCCGATCCGGGACCGGATCTAGTAGGGGGCAGACTCTCTCTCTTCGCTCAGGCTTGGGCGAGAGATGTTCACGATCCCTGGGCTTTAGAAATTGTGTCCCAAGGATATAGTCTGGAATTCAAAGACTCCCTTCCACGGGAGAGATTTCATATTTTTCGATTGTCTGTAAACCAGGCAAAGAGAGAGGCGTTCTTACGCTGTGTAGAAGAACTGCTTACCATGGGGGTGATCCGCCCAGTCCCAAAAGAGGAACAGGGACTAGGGTTCTACTCAAACCTGTTTGTGGTTCCCAAAAAAGAGGGAACTTTCAGACTGATCTTGGATTTCAAGATTCTAAACAAGTCCTCAGGGTTCCATCATTCAAGATGGAGACCATTGGGACTATTCTGCCTCTGATCCAGGAAGGTCAATATATGACTACCGTGGACTTAAAGGATGCGTATCTACACATCCCTATTTACAGAAATCATCATCAATTTCTCAGATTTGCCTTTCTAGACAGGCATTACCAGTTTGTGGCTCTTCCCTTCGGGTTAGCCACGGCTCCAAGAATTTTCACAAATGTGCTAGGGTCCCTTCTGGCGGTTCTACGACCTCGGGGCATAGCAGTGGCGCCTTATCTACACGACATCTTAATTCAGGCGTCGACTTTTCAGCTAGCCAAGTCTCATACGGACATTGTGTTGGCTTTTCTGAGATCTCACGGGTGGAAGGTGAACATAAAAAAGAGTTCTCTCTTCCCTCTCATAAGAGTTTTCTTTCTGGGGACTCTGATAGATTCGGTAGAAATGAAAATATTTCTGACGGAAGTCAGAAAATCAAGACTCTTAACCATTTGCCGAACTCTTCATTCCATTCCTCGGCCATCTGTGGCTCAGTGTATGATGGTAATCGGACTCATGGTAGCGGCAATGGACATAGTTCCTTTTGCCCGCCTACACCTCAGACCACTGCAACTATGTATGCTCAAACAGTGGAATGGGGATTATGCAGATTTATCTCCTCAACTGCATCTGGACCAGGAGACCAGAGATTCTCTTCTCTGGTGGTTGTCTTAGGACCACCTGTCTCAGGGAATGTAGTTCCACAGGCCAGAGTGGCTCATTGTAACGACAGATGCCAGCCTGCTAGGCTGGGGTGCAGTCTGGAACTCCCTGAAAGCACAGGGCTTATGGTCTTGGGAGGAATCTCTTCTTCTGATAAACATCCTAGAACTGAGAGCGATATTCAAGGCGCTTCAGGCGTGGACTCAGCTTGCTGCAGCCAAATTCATCAGGTTTCAGTCGGACAACATCACGACTGTAGCTTATATCAATCATCAAGGAGGAACAAGGAGTTCTCTAGCGATGATGGAGGTAACCAAAATAATCCGATGGGCAGAGGATCACTCTTGCCATCTCTCAGCAATCCACATTCCAGGAGTAGAGAACTGGGAGGCGGATTTTCTAAGTCGTCAGACTTTTCATCCGGGGGAGTGGGAACTCCATCCGGAGGTATTTGCTCAGCTGATTCAGCTATGGGGCACACCAGAATTGGATCTGATGGCGTTGCGTCAGAATGCCAAACTTCCTCGTTACGGGTCCAGGTCCTGGGATCCCAAGGCGGTACTGATAGATGCTCTAGCAGAACCTTGGTCGTTCAATCTGGCCTACGTATTTCCACCGCTTCCTCTCCTCCCACGTCTGGTTGCCAGACTCAAGCAGGAGAGAGCGTCGGTGATTCTGATAGCACCTGCGTGGCCACGCAGGACTTGGTATGCAGACCTAGTGGGCATGTCCTTGGTTCCACCTTCTAATCCAAGGTCAGTTCTCACATCCAAATCTAGTTTCTCTGCGTCTGACTGCTTGGCAATTGAACGCCTATTTCTATCAAAGCGTGGGTTCTCTGAGTCGGTCATTGATACCCTGATTCAGGCTAGAAAACCTGTCACCAGGAAGATCTATCATAAGATTTGGCGCAAATATCTTTATTGGTGTGAATCCAAAGGTTACTTGTGGAGTAAGATTAGGATTCCTAGAATATTGTCTTTTCTCCAAGAGGGTTTGGAGAAGGGATTATCAGCTAGTTCTCTAAAAGGACAAATATCTGCTTTGTCTATTCTACTACACAAACGTCTGGCAGATGTCCCAGACGTTCAAACTTTTAGTCAGGCTTTGGTCAGAATTAAGCCTGTATTTAAGCCTGCTGCTCCACCTTGGAGCCTAAACTTAGTCCTTAGAGTTCTTCAAGGGGTTCCGTTTGAACCTATGCATTCCATAGATATTAAATTTCTATCTTGGAAAGTTTTGTTCTTAGTTGCTATCTCTTCGGCTCGAAGAGTTTCTCAGCTATCTGCTTTACAGTGTGATTCCCCTTATCTTATTTTCCATTCAGATAAGGTGGTTTTGCGTACCAAACCTTGTTTTCTTCCTAAGGTTGTTTCTAATAAGAATATCAATCAAGAGATTGTTGTTCCTTCTCTGTGTCCTAATCCTTCATCAAAGAAGGAACGTCTGTTGCATAATCTTGATGTGGTTCGTGCTTTAAAGTTCTACTTACGAGCAACCAAAGATTTCAGTCAAACATCTTCATTGTTTGTTGTTTATTCTGGTAAGCGGAGAGGCCAAAAGGCTACGGCTACCTCTCTTTCCTTTTGGCTAAAAAGCATCATCCGTATGAGACTTCTGGACAGCAGCCTCCTGAAAGAATTACTGCTCATTCTACTAGAGCTGTGGCTTCCACATGGGCTTTTAAAAATGAGGTTTCTGTTAAACAGATTTGTAAGGCGGCGTGTCCTAAAGCTTTGATATTGTTATCCCACAAGTAAGGATGAATCCGTGGACTCGATACATCTTACAAGAGAAAACATAATTTATGCTTACGTGATAAATGTATTTCTCTTGTGATGTATCGAGTCCACGGCCCGCCCTGTTTATTACGACAGGCATATATATTTTTATTTTTTAAACGTTCAGTCACCACTGCACTCTATGGTTTCTCCTTTTTCTTCCTAGCCTTCGGTCGAATGACTGGGGGGTGGAGCTAAGGGGGGAGCTATATAGACAGCTCTGCTGTGGGTGCTCTCTCTGCCACTTCCTGTAGGGAAGGAGAATATCCCACAAGTAAGGATGAATCCGTGGACTCAATATATCACAAGAGAAATAAATTTATCAGGTAAGCATAAATTATGTTTTTAGCTAGAAGAGCTTTATGGCTTAAATCTTGGAATGCTGACATGGTATCAGATTACTATCTCTATCTTTCCAGGGTAAGAATTTATTTTGGTTCTCAATTGGATTCTATTATTTCAACTATCACTGGAGGGAAGGGAGTTTTTCTACCCCAAGATAAAAAGTCTAAGGGTAAATTTAAGGCTCCTAATCGTTTTCGTTCCTTTCGTCAGAATAAAGAACAAAAAAAAACACTCCTTCCCCTAAGGCCTCTGGTTCCAATTGAAGAAAAGTTCTTCAGACAGCTGTATCAGTGTGATTCTTATGCCTATGATTTGAGTTTTTTTAAATTTTTTAAGAAAACTTAATTATTATTTGGATTTATTTTTTCAGGGGAAATAGCCCTTTTTATTTTATCCCTCCCTCTCTAGTGACTCTGTGGATTTCCACATCTTGGGTATTATATCCCATACGTCACTAGCTCATGGACTCTTTCTTGCCACTTACATGAAAGAAAACCTTATTTATGTAAGAACTTACCTGATTAATTTCTTTCATAGTGGCAAGAGTCCATGAGACCCACCCTATTTTTTGGTGTTTATGATTTTTTTTTGTATAAAAGCACATTATTTTTTCCAGTTCCTCTTTTTGTATGCTTTTTTTACTCCTTTTTACACCTCACTACTTGGCTATACGTTAAACTGTGGTATGAGTGTGGTGGGAGGTGTATTTATAGGCATTTTGAAGTTTGGGAAACTTTACCCCCTCCTTGTAGGAATGTATATCCCCATACGTCACTAGCTCATGGGCTCTTGCCACTATGAAATAAATTAATTTATCAGGTAAGTTCTTACATAAATTGTTTTTCTCTTCTCTCTGCCCTCTCTCTCCTCTTTTTTTCTGCTCTCGTTCTCTCTTTCTCTCTCGTTCTTTCGCTCTCTCTCACTCGCTCTCTTTATCTTAATTTTTGTAAGTGGTTTATTTTTTTTATAATTTTGTTTTCTATATTAATTTTAAACCATGAAGTGTTTGTTTTTTTTCCCACAGACAAATTCTGTCATCATTGCCAGCTTAGCGGAAGTTTTTTTTTTTTTTTTTTTTTTTTTTATGTCACTAACATTGATTTGTGGAGGGAAACCAATTTATAAGTTTTATAACTGTAAAATGTCTAGCGGTCAGTGAAAGTGGTTACATTTATAATGTTTGCATACCAAAATATTCTTTATTTTAAGAGCATTTTATATGCTGTTTTTGGAGTTGGAATTAGAGTAATTTTTTATATTAATGTTTCATTTGTTAAAAGCTACAGTTACTCCCAATCACATTGTTTTATTAATATATAGTGAATAATTTATTGCTCCTTTTTCCTAGCACATATAATAAATTTTTCTTAAATAGATATTTGAGAACATTTCATAAATACCATATGCGTGTCTTGAAAATTTTGTTTTTACGTTTACAAATGTGTTTTGACTGTTTAACATTTCAGTCTAACTACTTACTGGTTGGCAAAAATGTATATAATGAGAGATATAAAGCTGTTTGAGGCTATAGTACATTAACCCATTTGCTGCCAGGCTGCAGAGCGAATATACAGCAGACCACCTCCATTGCTGCCAACGGGTTAACTGTCGACTGCTCATATATTTTGTGAATCCCGCAATACTTTGGGGTTCTGTCATGTAATAGGCATGAGAGGGTAAATTGTAAATGACTGGGCAGTATAACAATGTCTCACATTTCTTGTGAATAAATTGAAAAGTGCACGGGTGCATTTCATTTTTAAATAGCATTTTTGCAATATACTTCCATTAGCAAAAATGCTTCTAGTAAAATGTATTACTATTTTTCAATGGCATACGCACATATGCTGTGAGGGCCCGTAGACCATTATTCAAGTTTAGAGAGCTGGCAGTGGTGTGTATTGTACCTGTGAAGACTTAATTTGTGTCGTATAAGCCACTGCTGAGAAGGTGTAATGTTTAAATAATGGTGCATGAGCTCTCACAGTATATGTGCGTATGCCGCTGAAAAACAGTAATAACTTTTACTATTATTTTTGCTAATGAAGTATTTTGCAAAAATGCTTCTATATAAAACTGAATACTGAAAACTTTTGACTTTCTATACCTTTTTGATATCGTCATTGTGCCTTCATCAATGTGTTGCCATTTTATTGTTGTTGTTTTTTTTTCCTATTATTAGGACCTAATTGTAGAAAAGCTGATGCCAGACCAAATCCTTACACCCATCAATTTATTTCGCTAGCTATAATGACCTCAGCACAACAGTTCGGGTGCACCAGACCTTGTTTATATGACCCTAATTTGGTAGGATTTCCAGTGTGCTGTTCAACCAGTCAAAGTTCTAGATTTTGCACATAAATCCTTCTGTAATGCGTACTGCATTGGAAATTCTCTGACCAGGGTCATTGACAGCCCAGGCTTGCACACGAGCAGTTGTCGGCGCTGCACAAGCACCGGCTTGTGATATGAAAAATGCTTTCAGCGTATTGCTGTCCCCTAGGCGCTATCCCTTGTCCATCCAGCCGTTAGTAAATGTAGGCCACTGTGTATTAATGTGTAGGGAAATGTACACAAATATATTTACAGGTTATTTTTTTAATTTGTTCCAACATAATCCCATAAAAGGAAATTAAACACTGGTTTATTTTGATTTTAAAATTGTTCTTGGCTCACAGTCCCTTGTGAGGCCAAGAAGGAAATTCTATAAAATGCAAATGCTGTCAATCACCCGGTTTGCAGTATTTGAAATCATACTGTAGGTTACAGATTTTGTGTTTTTTGACCCCTCAAGGGGGTATATAACAAAGCAGAGTTTTTATACAAACGCAAGAGGTGCTACATTTCCCTATAATTTTTAAATTGTGTTATGCATCTGTGAAACTAAAATCTTTTTCTCATACATGAATCTTGTAACAGTACATTCCCTCTAAATATATATATATATATATTTTTAGCTAAGGTATCAGCATTCGTTGGGTACTCCAGATCTACGTCAAACTCTTCCAAACCTAAAATCGTTCATGGAGCATGGACTTATGGTTAGATGGTAAGTTTCCTTCTCTAATAATAATACAAGTAAATTGAAAAGTTGTTTAAAATTGTATGCTCTCTATGAATCATGAAATAATAATTTGGGGTTTTATATCCCTTTTAAAATACTAGAACGTTTATATTATATCTCCTGTCTCCCTTCTCTCCTCTTAAGCTATGCATATTTAAATAATTGTCATTCTATTTAGTAATCCTCCTTTAAACAGATTCCAGTTTATTTTTATCTGTCTGGCGATATGGCCGATAGAACTGGCCGTACTTGCTGCAATACTGCATTGTTGGCAATTACTATTTGGGATTATTTGAAATACAGTGAAGTCCTGTTCCTTTTATGTAATGGTCAGAAAAGTGTAACTGAGTTTGTAATGAACGTTTTGGATTAGTAAACTACAAAGACTTTCTCAAAGTCCCTTGGCTTACAAAGGATGCGCCCTTTATAAACCAAAGACTGAATTCATGTTTAGACTATGCATTGTGCAGCTTAAGTAGCAATTTATTCGAATTATTTATTTTGAAATAGTACAACTGCTTGAGCAAATACAGAGCACGTTGATTTTAAGATACCTGGTCTGACACCACCAAATATACATGTTAATACAATTTTTAAATAAAATGGGATCAGACTATCCCTTTTGGATAGTTTGTAATTGTATAGCTCTACCTGAAGTCATGCTACAGAAGCCCCCAGGCCTACTGCTACACGATACCTCCTAAATAAAAAAGGCTTTTAAGATTGAGCAGACCAAAGAGCAAAATCCTCCATGGATTTATCATCATTAACATCCAGAAACTGTAAAATCTCCTTGGAAATGGGGTCCACAAAAGACAGCGTAGCTCAGAGTCAGACTGCTTCCATGCCAGATGTAGGAGTCTGGAGAGTTTCATGAAAAGTATTTAAATATCCCACCAAGATGAACTTATGGTCACCTTTCTTTGAGACCAGAATTAATGTCGAAGGAATACAAAATAAGTGGTAAATGCAAGAGTAAGGGCTGTGGAATACAGTAATCTCCAACATCAAATAGGTTATATTGTGAGAAAAGTGAGTGAAATTTGCTATCAATTTACTAGTTCTTGATAACAATGCAGGGTCATGCTGCCTAATATGAGGCAAACTTTTGTCAACAGCAGGATCCAGACCAATGTTATATATTCCCCAACCTAAATAGTTTCCCGACCTTGATGTTGGCCGCGCATATCACAGTTAAACCTAAACCAGGGAAGCAATCGGATAGTAAATTTCAGGCCTTTATCTTTACTAAACACTGATGGAAAGCTAGACCTGATAGATTTCGTATGCATAATAGATTAAAATTAGTCAAGTCTACTGTTATAAATTTCTCTTGTTAAGTGTATCCAGTCCACGGATCATCCATTACTTGTGGGATATTCTCCTTCCCAACAGGAAGTTGCAAGAGGATCACCCACAGCAGAGCTGCTATATAGCTCCTCCTCTAACTGTCATATCCAGTCATTCTCTTGCAAGCCTCAACCAAGATGGAGGTCGTAAGAGGAGTGTGGTGTTTTATACTTAGTTTATTCTTCAATCAAAAGTTTGTTATTTTTAAATGGTGCCGGAGTGTACTGTTTATCTCAGGCAGTATTTAGAAGAAGAATCTGCCTGCGTTTTCTATGATCTTAGCAGAAGTAACTAAGATCCATGGCTGTTCTCACATATTCTGAGGAGTGAGGTAACTTCAGAGAGGGAATGGCGTGCAGGTTTTCCTGCAATAAGGTATGTGCAGTTAATATTTTTCTAGGGATGGAATTTGCTAGAAAATGCTGCTGATACCGAACTAATGTAAGTAAAGCCTTAAATGCAGTTATAGCGACTGGTATCAGGCTTATTAATAGAGATACATACTCTTATAAAAGTGTATTTTAAAACGTTTGCTGGCATGTTTAATTGTTTTTTATATATGTTTGGTGATAAAACTTATTGGGGCCTAGTTTTTTTCCACATGGCTGATTTGATTTTTGCCTAGTAACAGTTTCCTTAGGCTTTCCACTGCTGCAATATGAGTGGGAAGGGCCTATTTTAGTGTTATTCTGTGCAGCTAAAAATACTGACAGAGACATTCAGCTTCTTCCTGCATGATCCAGGACATCTCTGGAGGGCTCAAAAGGCTTCAAAGTCGTTTTTGAGGGAGGTAAAAAGCCACAGTAGAACTGTGGCAGTTGTTGTGACTGTTTGGGGGGAAAAAAAAAAAAAAAAGTTTTTGTGTTTTATTATTCAGTTTTGGGTATTAAGGGGTTAATCATCCATTTGCAAGTGGGTGCAATGCTCTGCTAACTTGTTACATACACTGTAAAAATTTTGTTAGTGTAACTGCCTTTTTTCACTGTTATTCCAAAATTTGTGTTTCTTAAAGGTGCAGTAACGTTTTTTATATTGCTTGTAAACTTGTTTAAAGTGTTTTCCAAGCTTGCTAGTCTCATTGCTAGTCTGTTTAAACATGTCTGACACAGAGGAAACTACTTGTTCATTATGTTTGAAAGCCATGGTGGAGCCCCATAGGAGAATGTGTACTAAATGTATTGATTTCACCTTAAACAGTAAAGATCAGTCTTTAACTATAAAAGAGATATTACCAGAAGATTCTAACGAGGGGGAAGTTATGCCGACTAACTCTCCCCACGTATCAGACCCTTCAACTCCCGCTAAGGGGATGCACGCTAATATGGCGCCAATTACATCAGGGACGCCCATAGCGATTACCTTGCAGGACATGGCTGCAATCATGAATAATACCCTGTCAGAGGTATTATCCAGGTTGCCAGAATTAAGAGGCAAGCTCGATTGCTCTGGGGTTAGGAGAAATACAGAGCGCGCAGATGCTGTAAGGGCCATGTCTGATACTGCGTCACAATATGCAGATCATGAGGACGGAGAGCTTCAGTCTGTGGGTGACATCTCTGATTCGGGGAAACCAGATTCAGAGATTTCTAATTTTAAATTTAAGCTTGAGAACCTCCGTGTGTTGCTTGGGGAGGTATTAGCTGCTCTGAATGACTGTAACACAGTTGCAGTACCAGAGAAATTGTGTAGGCTGGATAAATACTATGCGGTACCGGTGTGTACTGATGTTTTTCCTATACCTAAAAGGCTTACAGAAATTATTAGCAAGGAGTGGGATAGACCGGGGGTGCCTTTTTCCCCACCTCCTAAATTTAGAAAAATGTTTCCAATAGACGCCACTACACGGGACTTATGGCAGACGGTCCCTAAGGTGGAGGGAGCAGTTTCTACTTTAGCAAAGCGTACTACTATCCCGGTTGAGGACAGTTGTGCTTTTTCAGATCCAATGGATAAAAAATTGGAGGGTTACCTTAAGAAAATGTTTATTCAACAAGGTTTTATTTTACAGCCCCTTGCATGCATTGCGCCTGTCACAGCCGCGGCGGCATACTGGTTTGAGGCCCTGGAAGAGGCCATCCATACAGCTCCATTGACTGAAATTATTGACAAGCTTAGAACACTTAAGCTAGCTAACTCATTTGTTTCTGATGCCATTGTTCATTTGACTAAACTGACAGCTAAGAATTCCGGATTCGCCATCCAAGCGCGTAGGGCGCTATGGCTTAAATCCTGGTCAGCTGACGTGACTTCGAAGTCTAAATTACTCAACATTCCTTTCAAGGGGCAGACCTTATTCAGGCCTGGTTTGAAGGAAATTATTGCTGACATTACTGGAGGTAAGGGTCACACCCTTCCTCAGGACAGGGCCAAAGCAAAGGCCAAACAGTCTAATTTTCGTGCCTTTCGAAATTTCAAGGCAGGTGCAGCATCAACTTCCTCCACTTCAAAACAAGAGGGAACTTTTGCTCAATCTAAGCAGGCCTGGAAACCTAACCAGTCCTGGAACAAAGGCAAGCAGGCCAGAAAGCCTGCTGCTGCCTCTAAGACAGCATGAAGGAACGGCCCCCTATACGGCGACGGATCTAGTAGGGGGCAGACTTTCTCTCTTCGCCCAGGCGTGGGCAAGAGATGTTCAGGATCCCTGGGCGTTGGAGATCATATCTCAGGGATATCTTCTGGACTTCAAAGCTTCCCCTCCACAAGGGAGATTTCATCTGTCAAGGCTATCTGCAAATCAGATAAAGAAAGAGGCATTCCTACGCTGTGTGCAAGACCTCCTAGTTATGGGAGTGATCCATCCAGTTCCGCGGACGGAACAAGGACAGGGTTTTTATTCAAATCTGTTTGTGGTTCCCAAAAAAGAGGGAACCTTCAGACCAATTTTGGATCTAAAGATCTTAAACAAATTCCTCAGAGTTCCATCTTTCAAAATGGAAACTATTCGGACCATCCTACCCATGATCCAAGAAGGTCAGTACATGACCACAGTGGACTTAAAGGATGCCTACCTTCACATACCGATTCACAAAGATCATCATCGGTTTCTAAGGTTTGCCTTTCTAGACAGGCATTACCAATTTGTAGCTCTTCCCTTCGGGTTGGCTACAGCCCCGAGAATCTTTACAAAGGTTCTGGGCTCACTTCTGGCGGTTCTAAGACCACGAGGCATAGCGGTGGCTCCGTATCTAGACGACATCCTGATACAGGCGTCAAGCTTTCAAGTTGCCAAGTCTCATACAGAGATAGTTCTGGCATTTCTGAGGTCGCACGGGTGGAAAGTGAACGAGGAAAAGAGTTCTCTATCCCCACTCACAAGAGTCTCCTTCTTAGGGACTCTTATAGATTCTGTAGAAATGAAAATTTACCTGACGGAGTCCAGGTTATCAAAACTTCTAAATGCTTGCCGTGTTCTTCACTCCATTCCGTGCCCTTCGGTAGCTCAGTGTATGGAGGTAATCGGCTTAATGGTAGCGGCAATGGACATAGTGCCATTTGCGCGCCTTCATCTCAGACCGCTGCAATTATGCATGCTGAGTCAGTGGAATGGGGATTACACAGATTTGTCCCCTCTGCTAAATCTGGATCAAGAGACCAGAGATTCTCTTCTCTGGTGGTTGTTTCGGGTACACCTGTCCAAGAGTATGACCTTTTGCAGGCCAGATTGGACAATTGTAACAACAGATGCCAGCCTTCTAGGTTGGGGTGCAGTCTGGAATTCCCTGAAGGCACAGGGATCGTGGACTCAGGAGGAGAAACTCCTTCCAATAAATATTCTGGAGTTAAGAGCGATATTCAATGCTCTTCTGGCTTGGCCTCAGCAACACTGAGGTTCATCAGATTTCAGTCGGACAACATCACGACTGTGGCTTACATCAACCATCAAGGGGGAACCAGGAGTTCCCTAGCGATGTTAAAAGTCTCAAAAATAATTCGCTGGGCAGAGTACCACTCTTGCCACCTGTCAGCAATCCATATCCCAGGCGTGGAGAACTGGGAGGCGGATTTTCTAAGTCGTCAGACTTTCCATCCGGGGGAGTGAGAACTCCATCCGGAGGTGTTTGCTCAGTTGATTCATCGTTGGGGCAAACCAGAGTTGGATCTCATGGCATCTCGCCAGAACGCCAAGCTTCCTTGTTACGGATCCAGGTCCAGGGACCCAGAAGCGACGCTGATAGATGCTCTAGCAGTGCCTTGGTTCTTCAACCTGGCTTATGTGTTTCCACCGTTTCCTCTGCTCCCTCAACTGATTGCCAAAATCAAACAGGAGAGAGCATCAGTGATTCTGATAGCACCTGCGTGGCCACGCAGGACTTGGTATGCAGACCTAGTGGACATGCCATCCTTTTCACCATGGACTATGCCTCTAAGACAGGACCTTCTGATACAAGGTCCTTTCAATCATCCAAATCTAATTTCTCTGAGACTGACTGCATGGAGATTGAACGCTTGATTCTATCAAAGCGTGGCTTCTCCGAGTCAGTCATTGATACTTTAATACAGGCACGAAAGCCTGTTACCAGGAAAATCTACCACAAGATATGGAGTAAATATATTTATTGGTGTGAATCCAAGACTTACTCATGGAGTAAAGTTAGGATTCCTAGAATATTGTCTTTTCTGCAAGAGGGCTTGGACAAAGGATTATCAGCTAGTTCCTTAAAGGGACAGATTTCTGCTCTGTCTATTCTTTTGCACAAGCGTCTGGCAGAGGTTCCAGACGTCCAGGCATTTTGCCATGCTTTGGTTAGATTTAAGC
Source organism: Bombina bombina (assembly GCF_027579735.1). Classification (NCBI taxonomy): domain Eukaryota; kingdom Metazoa; phylum Chordata; class Amphibia; order Anura; family Bombinatoridae; genus Bombina; species Bombina bombina. The sequence continues at coordinate 1,227,980,744 of NC_069501.1, read as the reverse complement.
CTGTGTTTAAACCTGTTGCTCCCCCGTGGAGCTTAAACTTGGTTCTTAAGGTTCTTCAAGGAGTTCCGTTTGAACCCCTCCATTCCATTGATATTATTCTTTTATCTTGGAAAGTTCTGTTTTTGATGGCTATTTCCTCGGCTCGGAGAGTCTCTGAGCTATCTGCCTTACAATGTGATTCTCCCTATCTGATTTTTCATGCAGATAAGGTAGTTCTGCGTACCAAACCTGGGTTTTTACCTAAGGTGGTTTCTAACAAGAATATCAATCAAGAGATTGTTGTTCCATCGTTGTGCCCTAATCCTTCTTCAAAGAAGGAACGTCTTTTACATAATCTGGACGTAGTCCGTGCCTTGAAGTTTTACTTACAAGCTACTAAGGATTTTCGTCAAACATCTTTCCTGTTTGTTGTTTACTCTGGACAGAGGAGAGGTCAAAAAGCTTCGGCAACCTCTCTTTCCTTTTGGCTTCGGAGCGTAATAAGCCTAGCCTATGAGACTGCTGGACAGCAGCCCCCTGAAAGGATTACAGCTCATTCTACTAGAGCTGTGGCTTCCACCTGGGCCTTCAAAAATGAGGCCTCTGTTGAACAGATTTGCAAGGCTGCGACTTGGTCTTTGCTTCACACTTTTTCAAAATTTTACAAATTTGATACTTTTGCTTCTTCGGAGGCTGTTTTTGGGAGAAAGGTTCTTCAGGCAGTGGTTCCTTCCGCTTAATCCTGCCTTGTCCCTCCCATCATCCGTGTACTTTTGCTTTGGTATTGGTATCCCACAAGTAATGGATGATCCGTGGACTGGATACACTTAACAAGAGAAAACATAATTTATGCTTACCTGATAAATTTATTTCTCTTGTAGTGTATCCAGTCCACGGCCCGCCCTGTCCTTTTAAGGCAGGTCTAAATTTTAATTAAACTACAGTCACCACTGCACCCTATGGTTTCTCCTTTCTCTGTTTGTTTTCGGTCGAATGACTGGATATGACAGTTAGGGGAGGAGCTATATAGCAGCTCTGCTGTGGGTGATCCTCTTGCAACTTCCTGTTGGGAAGGAGAATATCCCACAAGTAATGGATGATCCGTGGACTGGATACACTACAAGAGAAATAAATTTATCAGGTAAGCATAAATTATGTTTTTTTTAATACTGGTGGTGAGTTTACGATCCATTACTCTTGGGAATTACTCTTCTCTACCACTAGGAGGAGGTAAAGATTTTTAAACCCCAAGAGCTCTATAAAACCCCTCACACATACCTCAGTATTTACTTTGCCTCTGCTGGAGGTGGTTGAAGAAAGATGTGCATTTGATTCTTCAGATGGTTTTTTTTGTCTATTTTGAGGCCTGGTTTCCCCTCAGAGTACAGTGCTTGTCAGAGAGATATATATGGTATGTGGTTTGTGATTCTTTTTTACCACATGGGAATTATTTGTTATAAACCCTCCATAATTGGTTGCAGGGACTTGTCTTTTGCCTCCCTTTATGGATCAACAATATACTCCTATTCCATAACCTCTGCTGCTTTGTTTCAGTGCTGGTTTGGCTTTCTGCTGCTTGTTTGCTAGCGGACGAGTGTCTATTGGTGAGTATCTTTTATAAACTTTTGTTATGGGCACTTTTTTAGTTTTTTTATATATATATATATATATATATATATATTTGCTAATATATATGGCCCTGGGACAGATCCTTTACATTTTTCCCTTTGCTTTTTGTCGCGCTTAGTTTTTATTTTGCGTGTCGCTGTTGCACACGTTGTGTTAACGCTCATTGTATTAGCTCGTGTCCCTTTAGTCTTCCTATAGTTCCCTCACGCGTCGGACATTTTAAGCTCATCATGTTAGCACATAGTCGTCCTCGGCTAAGGCGAGCGTCCGGATTTTCTTTCATGTAATTGGCAAGAGTCCATGAACTAGTGATGTATGGGATATACAATCCTACCAGGAGAGGCAAAGTTTCCCAAACCACAAAATGCTTATAAATATACCCCTCACCACACCCACAAATTATTTTTTTTACAAACTTTGCCTCCTATGGAGGTGGTGAATTAAGTTTGTGCTTGTTTTTTTTTTTTTTTTTTTCTTCTATGATAAGCGCTTCTAAGCATTCTGAAGCCCAATTCCTCTGAGTACAGTGTTTGTCAGAGGGATGTGAAGAGGGTATCACCGGGAAATCATTTCAAGGGTTCTCTGTTATCGGTCGTAGGGATTCATCTCCTACCTCCCTTTTCAGATCGATGATATACTCTTATACCATTACCTCTGCTGATTTTTTCAGTACTGGTTTGGCTATATGTGGATGGGTGTCTTTTGGTAAGTGTGTATCATTATTTTAAGACACTCTCAGCTATGGTTGGCGCTTTATGTATTTATATAAAGTTCTAAATATATGTATTTACTTATATTTGCCATGAGTCAGGTCTATGTGTATTTCCCTTTGCAGTCTGGCAGTTTCAATATGGGAATCATGTTTTAGTAAAGTTTTTGTCTTACCTGGGGCATAGTCTTTTTTTCAATTTGACTTGTTTTTCTTTTTAAAACTTGCGGGCAAATTTTGCTCGCGAGGGCGCAAAATGCTGTTATTTATTGCATCATTCTTGGGCAAGATTTTTTTTGCGCGAATGTGCGTCTATGATGACGCAAGTTCGTCATTTCCTGCGTCTTGGTTGACGCTAGGTTGTTTGGCGCAAAGTTCTGTTTGTTATGGCGCATAATTTCCGGATGTTTGTTGGCGGCAAAAAATTGATATACTTCCTTTTGCGTCGTGCGTTATACTTGGCACAAAAAAATTGTTTTATTTTACCCCACTTTCTATATGCTCCTTGCCTTCTTTATGCTCAGAGGGCTATTCTATTTGCTTTTTTATTTTACTTTCCCATTCCTGAAACTGCTATATGTGGAAATAAGATATTTCTCTTGTTAAGTGTGTTCAGTCCACGGGTCATCCATTACTTATGGGATATATTCTCCTTCCCAACAGGAAGTTGCAAGAGGATCACCCAAGCAGAGCTGCTATATAGCTCCTCCCCTCACATGTCATACCCAGTCATTCTATTGCAACCCTCAACAAAGAAGGCGGTCGCGAGAGGAGCTGGAGTTTTTACTTATCTATTCTTCAATCAAAAGTTTGTTATTTTAAATGGCACTGGAGTGTGCTGTTTTTCTATCTCAGACAGTATTTGGAAGAAGAAACTGCCTGCGTTTTTTTTCTATGATCTTAGCAGGCGTAACTAAGATCCACTGGCTGTTCTCGACATTCTGAGTGGGGTAACTTCAGAAACTGGGAATAGCATGCGGGGTCCTCCGCAAATGAGGTATGTGCAGTACTTTATTTTCTGGGAATGGAATTGAAAATACTGCTGTTACCGTATGATGTAAGTACAGCCTTAAATGCAGTAGTGGCAACTGGTATCAGGCTGATAAATGTATGCGCAGTCGAGTTATTTTCTAGGGACTAGAATTTGACTGAAAAAATACTGTTAAAACTGAAATAATACTTAAGCCTTATCTGCAGTGGTAGCGACTGGTAGCAGGCTTAGTGATAACTTTGCATGACATTGGAAAATGTTGTTTTTTAATAAAACGTTTACTGGCATGTTATTCGTTTTTTTGAGGTACTTTGGTGATAAATCTCTTTGGGCATGATTTTTTTCCACATGGCTAACATATATTTTCTGCATGGAAACCGTTATATCAGGGCTCCCACTGTTGTGATAGGAGTGGGAGGGACCTTGTTTTAGCGCCTTGTTGCGCAGTTAAAATTCTAGCACAGTCTTCCTGCTTCTTCCTCCTTGATCCAGGACGTCTCTAGAGAGCTCAGGGGTCTGCAAAATTCATTTATGAGGGAGGTAATCAGTCACAGCAGATCTGTGACAGTGTGCTTGACTGTGATTAAAAGCGTTAAATCTTAATTGATATCTGTTTTATCCGTTTTGGGTATTGAGGGGTTAATCATCCTTTTGCTAATGGGTGCAATCCTCTGCTAATAATACACTTCTTGTTAAGAATTGTTTAATTATATCTGTATTTTTTAAGCGCTGCAGCGTTTTTTTATATTGCTTGTAAACTTATTGAAAGTGATTTCCAAGCTTGCTAGTTTCATTGCTAAGTCTGTTTAAACATGTCTGATTCAGAGGAAACTGTTTGTTCATCATGTTCAAAAGCCAATGTGGAGCCCAATAGAACGATGTGTACCAATTGTATTGATATTGCGTGGACTGAACACACTTAACAAGAGAAAACATAATTTATGCTTACCTGATAAATTTATTTCTCTTGTAGTGTGTTCAGTCCACGGCCCGCCCTGTCTTTTTAAGGCAGGTTCTAAATTTTAAAATTATAACTCCAGTCACCACTGCACCTTATAGTTTCTCCTTTCTCGTCTTGTTTCGGTAGAATGACTGGATATGACATGTGAGGGGAGGAGCTATATCGCTGCTCTACTTGGGTGATCCTCTTGCAACTTCCTGTTGGGAAGGAAAATATATCCCATAAGTAATGGATGACCCGTGGACTGAACACACTACAAGAGAAATAAATTTATCAGGTAAGCATAAATTATGTTTTTTGTTTAAACGTTATTTTTTCTTTTACATTTTACATGATGTCTTAATAAGATCCTGTCTCAGAAGCTGCTGCAGGAACCATGCTGCATGAACACAGTTCTACCAAAGCTAAGTGTATCTGTTGTAAGCTAGTGGAGATTATATCTCCAGCTGTAGTATGTAACATTTGTCATGATAAGCTTTTGCATGCAGAAAAAGTTTCTATTAGTGCTAGTACAGTATCTGTTGTTCCCTCAATATCTAATGTACATGATATCCCTGTTGATATGAAAAATTATATTGCTGATGCGATACAGAAGGCTACGGCTGCTATTCCACCTTCAAATAAATGGAAAAGGTGTTTTAAAACGTCTCGTTATACTGATGAAATTTGTAATGACCGACAACATACTGATATATCCACCTCTGATGAGCATCTCTATGATTCGGAAGATCCTACTTCAGACATTGACACTGATAAATCAACTTATCTTTTTAAGATTGAGTATATTCGTTTTTTGTTAAAAGAATTGTTAATAACTTTGAATATTGAGGAGCCTGGTCCTCTCTTATTAAATCCAGTAAACATTTAAATTCGGTCTATAAACCTCCTCTGATTACTCCTGAGGTTTTTCCTGTTCCTGATGCTATTTCTGATGTGATTGCTAAGGAGTGGTCTAAGCCTGGTACGTCTTTTGTCCCTTCTTCAAGGTTTAAAAAGTTGTATCCTTTGCAAGTGGCTAAATTAGAGTTTTGGGAAAAAGTCCCTAAGGTTGATGGGGCTATTTCTACTCTTGCTAAACGTACTACTATTCCTATGGAAGATTATACCTCTTAAGGATCCTTTAGGTAGGAAAATTGAATCTTATCTAAAAAAAGCTTATTTATATTCTGGCTATATTCTCAGACCTGCCATTTCTATTGCTAATGTTGCGGCTGCATCAACTTTTTGGTTGGATAGCTTAGCACAGCGTGAAAAAAGATTCTGATTTGCATAGCATTGTTCGTTTGCTTCAACATGCTAATCATTTTATCTGTGATGCTATTTTTGATATCATCAAGATTGATGTTAAATCTATGTCTTTGGCTATTTTAGCTAGAAAAGCTTTATGGCTCAAATCATGGAATGCTGACATGGTATCTAAATCTAGGTTACTATCTCTATCGTTCCAGGGTAATAATTTGTTTGGTTCCAAGTTCGTCAGAATAGGGAACAGAAAACCACTCCTTCTCCTAAGGACTCTGGTTCCAATTGAAAGCCATCTTCGAGTTGGAATAAATCCAAGCCTTATAAGAAACCAAAGCCAGCCCCCAAAACTGTATGCAGGTGCGGCCCTCAATCTAGTTCTACTGGTGGGGAGCAGATTGAAATGATTTCAAGACGTTTGGGCAGGTTCCGTTCAGAATCATTGGATTCAGAATATTTTCTCTTAAGGGTATCAAATAGGTTTCAGAATAAGACCTCCTGTGAAAAGGTTTTTTTCTCTCTCACGTTCCAACAAATCCTGTGAAAGCTCAGGCTTTTCTGAAATGTGTTTCAGATCTGGTGCTTTCAGGGGTAATTGTACCGGTTACACTTCTGGAACAGGATTTTGATTTTTATTCAAATCTATTCATTGTCCCGAAGAAGGAAAATTTATTCAGACCCGTTCTGGATCTGAAAATTTTGAATCACTTTGTGAGGGTCCGAACTTTCAAGATGGTGATTATAAGGACTATTCTGTCTTTTGTTCAGCGAGGTCATTAAATGTCCACAATAGACATAAAGGATGCATATCTTCACATTCAGATTCGTCCAGACCACTATCGGTTTCTGAGATTCTCTTTTCTAGACAAGCATTACCAATTTGTCGCTCTTCCATTTGGCCTAGCAACAGCTCCAAGAATCTTTTCCAAGGTTCTAGGTGCCCTTCTATCTGTAATCAGAGAGCAGGGTATTGCAGTGTTTCCTTATTCGGACAATATCTTGGTACTGGCTCAATCTTTTCATTTAGCAGAATCTCACACAAATCAACATTGTTGGAGGATCAGTTTTCCAAAGAGTTTCTTGATTCCTCAGACAAGGGTCACCTTTTTAGGTTTCCAGATAGATTTATCTAACAAACAAGAGACAAATGAAATTGGTTTCTGCGTGCCGAAACGTTCAGTCTCAATCATTCCCTTCAGTAGCTATTATCGGGTTTGAAAAGCCTATATTTCATGGTGTTCTCATAAAATCTGTTGGCATTCTTTTAGAATTCCTAGATTTTTACAGTTTCTTCAGGATGGTTTAGATAGAGGTTTGTCTGCAAGTACTTTGAAGGGACAAATCTCTGCTCTTTCTGTTTTATTTCATAAAAAGATTGCTCAACTTCCTGATATTCACTGTTTTCTTCAGGCTTTGGTTTGTATCAAGCCTGTTTATAAATCAATCTCTCCTCCTTGGAGTGTTAATTTGGTTTTAAAGGCTTTGCAGGCTCCTCCTTTTGAACCTATGCATTCTTTGAATATTAAACTACTTTCTTGGAAAGTGTTGTTTCTTTGGCTATCTCTTCTGCTAGAAGAGTTTCTGAATTGCCTGCTCTCTCTTGCGAGACTCCTTTCTCTTGTAGTGTATCCAGTCCACGGATCATCCATTACTTGTGGGATATTCTCCTTCCCAACAGGAAGTTGCAAGAGGATCACCCACAGCAGAGCTGCTATATAGCTCCTCCCCTCACTGCCATATCCAGTCATTCTCTTGCAACTCTCAACTAAGATGGAGGTCGTAAGAGGACTGTGGTGTTTTATACTTAGTTTATTTCTTCAATCAAAAGTTTGTTATTTTTAAATGGTACTGGAGTGTACTGTTTATCTCAGGCAGTATTTAGAAGAAGAATCTGCCTGCGTTTTCTATGATCTTAGCAGAAGTAACTAAGATCCTTTGCTGTTCTCACATATTCTGAGGAGTGAGGTAACTTCAGAGGGGGAATAGCGTGCAGGTTTTCCTGTAATAAGGTATGTGCAGTTAAAATATTTTTCTAGGGATGGAATTTGCTAGAAAATGCTGCTGATACCGAAGTAATGTAAGTAAAGCCTTAAATGCAGTGATAGCTACTGGTATCAGGCTTATTAATAGAGATACATACTCTTATAAAAGTGTATTTTAAAACGTTTGCTGGCATGTTTAATCGTTTTTTACATATGTTTGGTGATAAAACTTATTGGGGCCTAGTTTTTTCCACATGGGTGGCTTGAATTTTGCCTAGAAACAGTTCCCTGAGGATTCCCACTGTTGTAATATGAGTGGGAGGGGCCTATTTTAGTGTTTTTTTTTGCACAGCAAAAATTACAGACACAGATATCCAGCTTCTTCCTGCATGATCCAGGACTTCTCTGAAGGGCTCAAAAGGCTTCAAAAGTCGTATTGAGGGAGGTAAAAAGCCACAGTAGAGCTGTGGCAGTTGTTGTGACTGTTTAAAAAACGTTTTTGTTATTTCTTATTCCGTTTTTGGTATTAAGGGGTTAATCATCCATTTGCAAGTGGGTGCAATGCTCTGCTAACTTATTACATACACTGTAAAAATTTCGTTAGTGTAACTGCATTTTTTCACTGTTATTTCAAAATTTGGGAAAAATCTAATTTCTCTGAGACTGACTGCATGGAGATTGAACGCTTGATTCTATCAAGGCGTGGCTTCTCCGAGTCAGTCATTGATACCTTAATACAGGCTCGGAAGCCTGTCACCAGGAAAATCTACCATAAGATATGGCGTAAATATCTTTATTTGTGTGAATCCAAGAGTTACTCATGGAGTAAGGTTAGGATTCCTAGGATATTGTCCTTTCTCCAAGAGGGTTAGGACAAAGGCTTATCAGCTAGTTCTTTAAAAGGACAGATCTCTGCTCTGTCTATTCTTTTGCACAAGCGTCTGGCAGAAGTTCCAGACGTCCAGGCATTTTGTCAGGCTTTGGTTAGGATTAAGCCTGTGTTTAAACCTGTTGCTCCCCCGTGGAGCTTAAACTTGGTTCTTAAAGTTCTTCGGGGAGTTCCGTTTGAACCCCTTCATTCCATTGATATTAAACTTTTATCTTGGAAAGTTCTGTTTTTGATGGCTATTTCCT